>NC_052147.1:153433289-153733289 GCF_902713615.1 Scyliorhinus canicula
TCCCAGATTGAATTGCCTGATGTATGATCCTTTCAATGTTTAAGAAAATAAATCACTCTGAAGCGAAGAGGAAACAATATAAATCGTGTCACAAGTCTCACCACACAACATAGAACTCCTACAGTGCAGAAGGAGGCCATCCGGCCCATCAGGTCTGCATCGACCCTCAGAAAGAGCACCTACCTAGGCTCAATCCCCTGCCCTATCCCCAGAACTCCACCTAACCTGAACATCTTTGGACACCAAGGGACAATTCTAGCATGACCAATCCACCTAACCTTAACATCTTTGGGCTGTGGAAGGAAACCAGAGCACCCGGAGGAAACCCACGCAGACATGGGGAGAATGTGCAAACTCCATACAGACGGTCACCAAATGCCAGAATTCAACCCTGGCCCTGTGAGGCAGCAGTGCTAACCACTGTGCCATTGTCAGATTCTAATGGGCCAATTATAGGGTAAATACTCAGGAATCTCTTAATCTAGCCCACTTTTACCAGAGCTATGCATCATGGTACCTGGCATGAGGCAAAAACTACTTTTCACGATATTTTCTCTAAGTTCTTGGTTGAAAAGGTTTCCAAACCAGCATCATTATTATTTATTGGGCTATAAAAACCCAGGATAGTGGGAGGTTGATCATCAAATCCTGGCTGGACCATATGTAAACTGAAAGAGGACGAGACAAAAATAAATATACAAATTTGTGAATAAACTGGATTCAGCTCACATATTGCGCACTTAACAAGCAAATGTGAAGTACTACGGTCCATTTGGCTATGGTGGGTGTGTTTTACAAACATCCATCCCCAATGGATGCTTAATTTTGTACCAAACATCAAGCACCACTGATTCTTCAAAACCCTCCACTGAATTTCTGGTCATTGTCACATCTTTCACCACTGACTCACTCTCAAAATATTAACAGAACCTCGGGGAGTGCTGTAGTGAATGGGAATACTCGGTACGCGCACAGTACGTGTAGTGAATGGGAATACTCGGTACGCGCACAGTAAATGTAGTGAATGCGAATACTCGATACGCGCACAATATGTGTAGTGAATGGGAATACTCGGTACGCGCACAGTACGTGTAGTGAATGGGAATACTCGGTATGCGCACAGTACGTGTAGTGAATGCGAATACTCGGTACGCGCACAGTAAATGTAGTGAATGCGAATACTCGATACGCGCACAATATGTGTAGTGAATGGGAATACTCGGTACGCGCACAGTACGTGTAGTGAATGGGAATACTCGGTACGCGCGCAGTACATGTAGTGAATGGGAATACTCGGTACGCGCACAGTACGTGTAGTGAATGGGAATACTCGGTACGCGCACAGTACGTGTAGTGAATGTGAATACTCGGTATGCACACACAACGTGTAGTGAATGGGAATACTTGGTACGTGCAGTGAATGGGAATATTCGGTGCACGCACAGTACGTGGAGTGAATGGGAATACTCAGTACGCACAGAGTGTTAGCACACCAATTGAGGAAGCAGGAGGCGGCGAGGGAGGTCGGAAAGGTGAAGGACAGGAGAGGGAAGATGGTCTTGGACCCAGTGGGGGTGAATGTGATATTCAGGGACATAAGAGACTATACAAGTCAGAACCCCAAGCTGGGGTGGAGGGAATGAGCCGTTTCTTGGATTGGCTAGAGTTCCCGAAAGTGGAGGAGGATCTGGTGGAGGGGCTGGGAGTCCCTATTCGGCTGGTGGAGGTGTTGAAGGGTGCGGGGGTGTTGCAGGCAGGGAAGGACCTGGGTGGGTTCCCAATGGAATTTTATACAAGGTTTTCATGGGACGTGGGGCCCCTGCTGCTAAGGGTGTTCAATGAGGCAAGGAAGAAGAGGGTGCTCCCCACTACGTTATTGCAGGCCTCAATCTCCTTAATTTTGAAGGGGGATAAGGATCCAGAGCAGTGTGGTCTTATCGGCCAACTTCATTACTAAATGTGGACGCTAAGTTACTGGCCAAGATCCTGGCCTCGTGTATTGAGGACTGTGTGCCGGGGTGATAAGGGAGGTTCAGATGGGGCTTGTAAAGGGGAGGCATCAGTTGGCTAACATCAGGCAGCTGTTGAATGTTATAATGATGACCCCGGTGGGACGATGTATGGAGGTGGTGGTCACCATGGATGCAGAGAAGGCCTTCGACCGGGTGGAGTGGGACTCTTTGGGAGGTGTTGGGGCGGTTTGGGTTTGGGCAATGGTTTGTAGATTGGATCCGGCTGTTATATCGGGCGAGAGTGCAAACGAACCAGGTGAGCTTGGAGAATTTCAAGTTGCACCATGGGACGAGGCAGGGATGCCCACTCTCTCCTCTTTTCTTTGGCGATAGAGCCATTGGCAATGCCGTTATTGCGTCAATGGATTGTTTGGGGATACTGCGGGGGGGGGGGGGGGGGGGTTGAGCCTAGGGTCTCGCTATATGCGGACAATTTACTGCTTCATATATCAAACCCGTTGAAAGTTATTGTGGGGATTACGAACATATTGGAAGAATTCGGTCAGTTCTCGGTCAGTTCTCACGGTACAAATTGAATATGGGGAAGAGTGAGGTTTTCCAAATCCAAGCGAGGAGGCAGAAGAGGAGGTTTGGGGCGTTGCCGTTTAGGATAGTGGGAGTGAGCTTTAGGTATTTGAGCATTCAGATGGCGCAGGGGTGGGAGCAGCTGCACTAGCTGAATCTGGCTCGGTTAGTGGAACAAATGAAGGGGACTTTAGAAGGTAGGACGTGCTCCCGCCGTCGGGATGGGTGCAATCGGTGAAGATAACGGTTCTCCCGAGGTTTTTATTTGTGTTCCAGAATCTCCCGATCTTCATTCCAAAGGCTTTTTTTAAGGAGGGTGAATGCACTGATATTGGGGCTTGTTTGGGCGGGTAAAGCCCTGCGGGTTAGGAAGGTACTACGGCCACTCTTCCAAACTTCATAAATTATTATTGGGTGGTGAATATAGCCATGGTTAGGAAGTGGGGAAGGGGGTCGGGTCGGTATGGGAGCAGATGGAGGCAGCCTCTTGTAAGGACTCGGGTTTGTGGGCACTGTTGACGGCGCCGCTACCGTTCTCACTAGCCAGGTACTCTACAAGCCTGGTAGCGGTGGTGGCCCTGAGGCTGGAGGGGGGACCTCAGTTTGGGCACCTATCTGCGGGAATCATAGGTTTGCTTCGGGGGGGGGGGGCATCAGGGGTGGCAATGGGTGGGGATTGAGTGGTTTGGAGATCTATTCGTTGGGGGCATCTTCTCGTGCTTGGAGGGGTTGGTGGAAGAACTAGAGTTGCCTGCTGGGAATAGTTTCCAGTATTTATTTTGTCAGGAAGCATGTACCGACCTTTCCACACGTGCAGCCCCAGGGACTAAAGGACAAGTTGGTGTCAAAAACGGGGGTAGGGCATCGGACATTTATACGGAATTCATGGTTTGGGAGGGAGCGCCGATTGAGGTAGTGAAGCGTAAGTGGGAGGTGGAAGTTGGGTTTTGGGAGGAGGCTTTGAGGCGGGTGAACGCATCCTCTTTGTGTGCTTGGCTTAGCCATATTCAGTTCAAAGTAGTCCACAGGGTACATATGACTGTGGCCAGGATAAACAGGTTTTTTGAAGGGGTTTAGGATAGGTGTGGGCGGTGCACAGGGGGCCCTAATCATGTTCACATGTTTTCAGCCTGTCCAAAGCTGGAGGGATTCTGGCGGGGGTTTGCTGATGTTATGTTGGAGGTCTTGGGGGTGAAGGTGGTCCCGAGTCCAGAAGTGGTGATCTTTGGAATGTCAGAAGGCCCGGCAGTCCAGGGAGTGAGAGATGCTTTTGCCTCCCTGGTCGCCCAGAGACGGGTCTTATTTGAATGGCGGGACTCGGGACTGCCGAAACCAGGGGTTTGGGTGAACGACCTAGCAGAGTTCCTGAGGCTGCAGCATATAAAATTCACCTTGAGAGGGTCTGTGGAGGGGTTTGCCCAGAGGTGGCAGCCGTTCATCAGTAATAGTCTTCAAAATAGTTAAGATGTCAGCAGTAGGTTGTGGAGCGGGATGGTGGGGTGTTAGATATTTATTTGTTTTGATTATGTGCAGCCTTGTTTGCTTGCTTTATGGTTGTGTTTGATTGCCTCAATAACATTTTTTTTAAAAAGCGAGGTTTAGGCAACGACATCATATAGACGTTCAAAATTATGAAGGGCTTTGGTAAGAGTAAAGTTGATTCCAGCAGAAGGACAGCTGGTAACTAAAGGACACAGATTTCAGGTAACCCTGCAAAGTAATTAGAGGCAAAGTGAATTTTGGCTTTTGCAGTAAATAATGATGATTTGGAAAGGGAGGCTGAAGCAGATTCAATTGTAACTTTCAAAAAGCAATTGGATATATATATATATACTCAAAATGGAAAAAAATTGCAACGGTGTGAGGAAAGGGTAGGTGGAATTTGGCTCCTCTCAGCTGCAAGACTCCACAAAATGTGATCTGACGTTCATAAAATGCAATCTCGCACTTTCACGATCTTTTAAACACAAGCAGTTGCCCATCATTTTGATACCTATAACCTGACACAAACAGCGACCACAAACTTCCTGCTGTGATCCTATGTACTTACTTATTTCACATGTTACCTCTTCAGACTTTCATTCCTACACGTTTCAGAGCAACAAGGTTCCTGCACTGACAAATGCAGCTGTTCTTTCAGAATATTGCTTTGTTGCCTACTTGCATCCAGATACTATTGGCTGGTTGGTCACACACCTGGAGTGTTTTACAACGGCGTCAGAGGCCGCTCCTCGCCCCCTATTCTCCCCCCCACCGGGGGCTAGGAGCGGCGTTGCGGGGAACTTGGCCACCAGGCCTTGATGCTGGCATCAAGGCGGTGCGCCGATAATGACGCAGCCGGCGGCGCTAAGTGACATCAGCTGCGCATGCGCAGGTTCGCCGGCTCCAACCCACACATGCGCGGTTGTCGTCTTCCCCTCCGCTGACCCGCAAGACGTGGCGGCTTGATCTTCCGGGGCGGCGGAGGGGAAAGAGTGCGTCTCTTAGAGACGCCAGCCCAACGATCGGTGGGCACCGATCGCGAGCCAGTCCCCTCCAGAGCACGTCTGTGGTACTCGATCCCCTCTCCGCCCCCCACAGGCCCCAAACTTACCTTTCGTGCGATGTTCATGCCGGCAGCGACCAGGTGTGGTTGCCGCCGGCGTGAACAGGTCGGGAACGTCAGGCCGCTTGACCCATCTGGGCCGGAGAATCGCAAAACGCTTCACGCCATTTTTGGGGGGGGGGGGGGGGGGGGAGGGGCCAGAGCGGCTCTCCCACGATTCTCCCACCCGGCCTGGGGAGCGGAGAATCGCGCCCACAGTTTTAGACCAGTATTATCATAATCAGAGCGGCAATTGAAAAAATTGATTTCATTTCGTTTTTTGACTCTGTGAACTAGCCAACATTTCCACATGGGAACATCCAACCAACAAGTTTGGAAAGAAAATGTTCAGAGTCAATCCTGACATTAGATCCTTTTCCCTTAAACATACAAGGTAATTTATTCACAGATCTGCCACAGACATCCCCTCTCTCCAAGCAGTAACGCTTGCTGGGTTACCTGGCTGCTGTAAGTGTCTGGCCTTCAGTAAATCCATAAAATCCAAAAATCCCTAGTGCAAAAGGAGGCCCATTCAGTCTGCCCAACCCTCCTGGGCCCACTCTCCCCACCCTATCCCCACAACCCCACCTAACCCGCACATTTTTGGACTGTGGGAGGGAACCCTTGCAGATATGGGGCGAACGTGCAAACGTCACACAGATCGTCACCCAAGGCCGGAATTGAACCAGAGTCTCTGGTGCTGTGAGGCAGGAAGGAATTTGACTGGGGTTGCGGCTTCACAACCAAGGTGAGTTTTACTTCACCAGCACACATTTCCTTGCCAGTGGGGTCAGTGATAGTTATGGTAAAGTTGCCATAGTCCCACAGTGGATAGCGCTATTGCTTCACAGCACCAGGGTCTCAGGTTTGATTCCTGCTTGGGTCACTGTCTGTGTGGATTCTGCACTTTCTCCCAGTGTCTGCGTCGGTTTCCTTCGGGTGCTCCGGTTTCCTCCCACAAGTCCTGAAAGACGGGCAGACTCCACACAGACAGTGACCCAAGCCGGTAATTGAACCTGGGACCCTGAAGCTGTGAAGCAACAGTGCTAACCACTGTGCTACCGTGCTGCCCATAAGCAGGGGAAGGTGGAGAAAGCGGGCCTTCATGAATAACCTCAGCCGGTATGGGAATTGAACTCACACTATTGGCCTTATTCTGCATCACAGGCCTAGCCCTGAGCTAAACCGGCCCCATGTGGTAGTAGCTTCCCAAGTACTGGCTAACCGTATCACCCAGCTGCTACCTTGCTGAACTAACTCGGTGGAAAGTAAAAAAAAAAATCAAACCTGGGAATACCTGGGAAAATCAGCTCTATCAACTACACCATCAGTGGACACAAATAAGACAACTGTAAAAGCAGTAGTGAGGTTTACAATCTTATTCTGTGACCTGTACAGCGAGAATCTAGGTCTACACTTTAGTATCTTTCTGCATTCAATCAAAAACACCCAACATTTTAGCTAAATAAATTCCTTGAATAACTCATGGATTTCTCACCCTTCAAAATAGCAGCTTAAAGTCTCCTGTAGTTCCAATGCTTACATGGGTCAAAGCTTTGGCCTGGAGAAGGTTCTGTCAGTTAACTGGTGACCCATTTAATTGCACTGAAATTGCAGTCCAAACATGGTTGAATAATTCCCAATCTGCTTTGCGATTAGTTTTAAAATCAGTAACCAACAGTTGACTGATAGCTGCTAGCAGCAGTTCCATCATTCTGCCCTGTGCTCAAAACATGTGAGAATTTAGAAGCTCAATTGGTCGGGATACTGTACAATTTCTTTCCACGAGGAACATGCTGCTGAAAACCAACAGAATGTTGGGAAACGACAGTCCCTTCCTCAATTAATTCAGAGCATACTTCAAACCCGTGTTCCCTACAACAAAAAGCTACAAATTATCACAAGCTGGGAATGTGCTAATTAAGAAGTCATCCAATGACAAAACTCCTTTAAAATCAAATCACCAACAACATTTAATCTGACTGAGAGGAAAACATTAATTTCCTCTAGGTCCACCTCTACAAACCCTCAACCCGTCCCCATTGAGCCCACTGGGAAACTTTCTGATGAAACACAAACCCCAGCACCCAACCCCAACTAGGTTCCATTATATATCAAAGCATCTATATTTACACAAGTAGAGCGATTTGACTTTACAAGTGAAACACAACACTCCACTGATCCAAGGATGAGATTCCTACTAAGAGTAACGCGATCTAATTTTGTTGGAAGATGTATGCAGCCAGAGTTTTAAGAAAGGCAATTAATGTATCACTCTGAATACTGCAGACGATGAGTATATGGAGCAGCATGTAAACAGCACATAGGCGGCTGGTTCATCAACAGTCCCTACTTAACTTGGTGTTGTCTCCCCGTTTGGGTGGAGCTGGAGGTGGTCCACGCCGTAACGTTGCATAGCCTGAGATGTTGCCAGATGCATACGCGCTGCTAGATTCCTGGTCAAAAAGGAACTCCGGAGGTGGGGGTGGAAGCACCATGTCATCCATAGTAGTGATGGGCTCTGATTTGGAGAGACGTGCAGACGTTAGTGAGCTGTGTCGAGTGAAGGACTTTCTCTGCAGAGTCCTATTGAGGTCAGCCAGAAAATGAGGCTGCACGGACAAGGCTGGCTTAGGAGACACTGGCACTGGATTAATGGGAGGAGACTGGTGTTCTGTAGACTCCCCTTGTGTCAAGCGGGTGCTATCGCTCCTTTTAGGAAGTACTGGCGGTGGCGCTTTCTTCACTGAAGATTTAGACCATGTTTGTGGCTGAGGATTCACCACAGCTACTTTAGGTGGGACAGCATTGGAAAAACCAGGAACTGCCATCTCCAGTGGAGGAGGGGGTAGAAGATCTAAATCCGGAGGCGGGGGTGGAAAGTCTGAATCTGATGGAGGCGAGGGAAACTCGGAAACAGGCTCCTTGGAAACAGCTGGAACTCCTGGCCCTCTGCTCGGCGGCCCTCCCGGTGGGAACATCAAGTTAACCGCAGCCAAATTTAATTTACCAGGCTTCGAAGGAGCAGGTGGTGAGGTGGTGGCATCTGATGTTGGAGATGCTGAAGGAACTGTTGTTTGTTCAAACTTATTGCCAAGGGTTTCCATGGGTTTTCTGGACTCCTTCTCCTCTGAACAACTGGATCCTTTCATACTGGAATGTCTCTGGGGAGTGGGCGGTGGCTTCTTACCACCAGGGCTGGACGTTTTTTTAGGCTTTTTGACTGAGGCTGATTTGACTGGGGTGGGAGGAGGAGTGGTGTTCGGAGGGGGAGGTTGGGGTAAACTGCTTTCAGGAGGTGGAGGGGGAAATTCAGGTGATGGGAGGGAACTAGGCTGCCATTTGGGTTTTGCCTTCACAGCTGGGGGAGATATGGGGGCTTGAAGAGAGACTGGCGATGGCTTTGCAGTTGAGGGTGCAGACGGAGGCTGGAACTGGTTTATTGACTGCTTTACAATAGAAACTGCAGGCGGTGGAGGAATGGGCATCTGTTCTGCAGCTCCGGCCAGCTGATTTAGTGTAGCTGTATGAGGGGAAGGAGGAAGAGGGGCAGGAGGAAGAGAGGGTGGTGGTGGGGGCAATGGGATCTGTGTAACCGAGAATTTAGGAGGTTTTGCCGATGTTGGTGGAGGGGGAGGTGCTGGAGGGGGTTCCATTTGAACAACACTAGGCACTGATGGTTTGGGAGCTGTTTGGGGTGGATGGTTTAGTGAGGTCCCAAATGGAGCCCCAACCTTTTTAGTGGCAATACCCTGCAGTAGGGGTGGCAATGGGGGAGGGGGAGGAGGAGGAGGAGCAGGAGGAGCCAAGAACTGGACAGGGGATGGAATGCTTTGCTGCTGTAATTTATGTGGGGGAGGTGGGGGTGTGAAGGCAGGCACCAAGGGGGAAGGGCTGGGTGGTGCTGATTTCAATGCAGACAGAGCAGGGATCGCCTGAAGAGGTAACGGGGGTGGTGGGGTTGAGGGAGCTGGTGGAGGAATATACTGCCCATCACTTTCTACCAGCAATTGGGGCTTCACCAGCTGTGAGGGTGGGGGTGGAGGGATAGCCTGCGCTCCCACAAGTAGGGTTACAATGGAAGGTGCAGCTGGCTGTTTGCTTGGCTGCTGTTTGCTGATGGTGCTGTATTTACTAAAGGGGACAGCAAGTGGTGGAGGAGGAGGTGGGGGAGGGGAGGGTTGTGGTGCTACATGAGGCACGTTGATCCTGGTCTGAGGGGAAGTGGGTGCGACAGATGAAGGGTAAGATCTGACCGATTCCGTCCTGATCTGTAGAGGAAAAAAAGAGTAAATAGAAAAAGTTGCCAAAATTCTCCCGAGCACAGCAGTTCATACAGACCATCCCCTTGGATATTAACCCTTTATCCCAACTCCATATTTTTTTTAAGAGCAGCTGGAAGTTATCAAAAATTTATATAAATTCCTAACAAATGGAAGATTGTCTACCCTTCCTCCATCTTAACTTTCGCTGCTGCTCAGAAGCATGTAGGGAAATCACTCTATTTCACTGGGTCAGTTAGTGAGTAGCTCAGTCATGGAGTGCAGTGATAACCAATGCAATTCCTTGTTTGTCTCCAGGTAGCTGAACTCAGCTGGTTCAGGGACTAGGATGTTACAACTGGTTTCCATGCCCTGGAACTCCAAGGGAGAAAAACCAAGGCTCCCTTTCCTGATTCCCATCCAATAATACCAGACTTCTAAGAAGAGCCCATCACAGTGCTTCGAATGAAGGCTTGGGTTAGAAAGTGGTCCCACCTACAATTCAGCCTGATGACATTCACTGGCAAGGTGCAAGTGAAGAGTGGTCACTTGGCAGAAGGACCAGAGAGTGGCAACTGTTCAAACATTAACCCAAATGGGACTGGGAAGAATAGAAATAATATTTTCTGTTTTTTAGAAAATGCATTGTATTCAAACTTGTATCAAAGTAGGTTACAGCAAATAAACACCCCGGGAAACATTCTTCCCAAAAATCAACTATACAGTTTGTACAGATTTTTCTCTTTTTCACCCCCCCACCCCCCAAATCACCCACCCCCCCTGTGATGAACAGCTCCTCAAACATGGTCACAAACACCCTCCACCTTTTCTCAAACTCCCCTGCTGAACCCCTTAACTCATACTTTATCTTCTCTAACCGCAGGAAGTCGTACAGGTCACCCAACCATGCTGCTACCCCCGCGGTGATGCCAACCGCCACTCCAGCAAAATTCGTCACCGTGCAATCAGAGAGGCGAAGGTCAAGACATCGGCCTTCCTCCTCTCCATGAGCTCCGGCTTCTCTGCAACCCCAAATATCGCCACCAAAGGGTCCGGGGTCTACCTCCTCCACTATCCTGGCTAAGACCGTGAACACTCCCACCTTCCCAATTTTTCACAACCCCAAAACATGTGCGCATGATTCGCTGGCCCCTGCCCATACCTCAGTCATCTGCTACCCCCTGAAAGAACCCACTCATTCTTGCCCGAGTCATATGCACCCTGTGCACCACCTTAAACTGTATCAGGCTCATCCTTGCACAAGAGGAGGTCCCGTTTACCCTTCGCAGTGCCTCACTCCATACTCCCCAATTGATCTGCATTCCCAACTCCACTTCCCATTTCTCCTTGATCTTCACCACTCGCTCGCCTTCCTGCTCCCCCAGCCACTTGTATATATCCCCAATTCTTCACTCCCCGTCCACATCCAGAAGCAGCAGTCACTCCAGCAGGGTGTATTCTGGCAATCTAAGGAACCCCTTCCAGACCTTTCGTGCAAAGTCCCTAACCTGCAGATACTTGAACTCACTACAGCTCGGCAGCTCTACTCTACCCCTTAGCTCCTCCAGACTGGCGAACCCTTCCTCAAAATACAAATCCCTCACCTTGTCCAGCCCCACTTCCTTCTTCCTTCCACCTCCTGTATACACTATCCACACCCCCCCCCCCACTCAAACCCATGATTCTCGCACAGCGGCATCAGCACCGACGTCCCTTCCACCCGAAAATGCCTCCTCAGTTGATTCCATATCTTCCCCATGGATTGCACCACTGGGCTCCCTGAATACCTACTCTGAGCCATTGGCAACGCCGCCGTCACCATAGCCCTCAAATTAGACCCCTTACAAGGTTCCTCCTCCATCCTAACCCACTCTACCCCTTCTCCTTCCCACCACCGCCGCACCTTGTCCACATTAGCCACCCAATAATAATGAAGCAAGTTTGGCAACGCCAACCACCCCCCGCCTCCCCCCTGCTGCCTCTGCCTCTGTAGCAGGGTCCTCCCCACCCTCGGCACCTTCCCCACCCATACAAAGTCAGAGATGATTGTGTCAACTTTCCGAAAAAAGGCCTTTGGTATAAAGATCGGGAGAGCCTGAAAGATAACCAAGAACCTCGGCAGAATATTCATTTTCACCACTTGGACCTTCTCCGCCAACGTTAAGTGCAGTGTATCCCACCTCTTAAGATCCTCCCTGGCCTCCTGAACCAGCTTCATTAATTTCCACTTATGGAACCCCGTCCATTCCCTCACTACTTGAATCCCCAAGTACCTAAACCTATCCCTCGCTACCGTAAATGTCAACCCCCCTAAATTAACCCGCTGTGCCAGCTCATTCAGCGGGAATTCGCTTTTCCCTACATTCAGCTTGTATCCCGAGAACCCTCCAAACCTCCCCAGCAGGCCCATAATCCTTCCCATACTCTCCAACGGATCCGAAACATACAGCAAGAGGTCATCGGCATAGAGCGACACCCGATGCTCCCTCTGTCCCCTCATTATCCCCTGCCACTCTGCCAACCCCGAGAGCCATCGCCAATGGCTCTATGGCCAGCGCAAACAGCAGCGGCGACAGCGGGCCCCCCTGCCTTGTACCCCTGTGTAAGTCAAAGCTTCGTGAACGCATATCATTCGTCCTCACCCTCGCTCTTGATGCCACATACAGCAACCGCACCCATACCACAAATCTCAGCCCATACCCAAACGTTCCAAAAACTTCGAACAAGTACCGCCACTCCACCCGATCAAATGCTTTCTCCGCGTCCATGGACACCACCACCTCCGGTACCAGAGCTCTCGACGGATTCATCACCACATTCAACTGCCATATTACTCGCGAGCTGCCTGTCCTTCACAAAGCCGGTTTGATCTTCACCAACCACCCCCCGGTACACACTCCTCCATCCTCCCCGCCAACAACTTAGCCAATACTTTCACATCTGTGTTCAATAGCGATATGGGTCTATACGACCCACTTTCCACCGGATCCTTCTCTTTTTTTGGGATTAGTGTGATTACCGCCTGCTTCATTGTTTCCGGCAACTCCCCCTTCTCCAGTGCTTCATTAAACGCACACAACAGATGTGGTGCCAGGTCCGCCGCAAATTTCTTATAAAATTCTGCCGGGTACCCATCCAGCCCAGGGGCCGTCCCCGACTTCATACCCCTGATACTATCCAGCACCACCCTCAGCCCCCGGGGCTCCTCCAATGCCTGCCTCTTGCTACCTCCACCTGGGGAAATTCCAGCTCGTCCAGAAACCACCCCAAAGCCCCTTCCTCTCCTCCTGGGTCTGCCTCATAAAGTCCCTGGTAGTACTTTCTAAATGCCTCATTTATCTTCCCTGGCTCTGACACCACATCCCCAGCCCCAGTCCGAATCTTCAATATTTCCCTGGACACAGCCTGCTTCCGCAGCTGGTGCGCCAGCATGCAGTGCGCCTTCTCCCCATACTTGTATTGCACCCCACTTGCCCTACGCAGTTGCCCTACCGCCCTCCCTGTTGTAAGCCTGTCAAATTGCCTCTGCAACATTTTCCTCCTCGCTAATCCCTCCACAGTGGACACCCTCTAATATTATATCCACCTCCACGATCTCACTCACTACACGGTCACATTCCACCATCCTTTCCTTATTCGCACAAACCGTAAATGAGATAATTTCTCCCCGGACCACTGCCTTCAGTGCTTCCCAAAAAATGCCCGCCAACACCTCCCCATTCTGATTGAACTCCACATAATCCCTAATCGTCAACTGCACCTCATCACAAAAACCTCCATCCGCCAACAACCCCGAGTCAAACCTCCACCCCGGCCTCTGCTCTGGTCCCGTACTGAACTGAATATCTAGCCAGTGGAGTGCATGGTCCGAGATAACTATCCCCGCATACTCTGCCCCCTCCACCCCAACCAAAATCTTCCGACTCACTACAAACTAATCAATACTCGAATACACCTTATAGACATGTGAAAAGAAGGAATACTCCGTTCTCCCTGGGTTCTGAAAGTGCCATGGATCCACCATACCCATCCTCTCTATAAACCCCCCCAGCTCCCATGCCATTCGTCCCCTACCCATCAACCTGGGGCTCGATCTATCTGCCCTCGGCACCAGGATACAGTTAAAATCTCCTCCCATGATCAACTGGTACGTGGCTAAATCCGGGATTGCTGCCAGCAACCCTGTCATAAAACCCACATCATCCCAATTTGGGGCATACACATTTACCAACACTACCGGTGCCCCTTCCAATACCCCACTCACAATCACATATCTCCCACCTGGATCCCTCACCTCCTTCGCACTCACGAATCCCATTTTCTTGCTCATTAAAATTGCCACTCCCCTCGATTTCAAATCAAACCCCGAGTAAAAAACCTGCCCAACCCACCCCTTCCTTAACCTAGCCTGGTCCTTCACACGGCGGTGTGTCTCCTGCAAAAAGACAACCCCCGCTTTCAAGCTCCTGAGGTGCGTGAACACCCGCGACCTTTTAACTGGCCCATTTAGTCCCCTGACGTTCCACGATACCAACCTTAACAGAGGCTTGCGCCTCCAATCCCCTCTACCATCTATCATCTTCCCCACATAACTCCTGCCCCTATAATTCCATTCTGTACATAGCCCATCCAGATAGCCCCTTTCTTCGCCCTTGACCATGGCCATCTCTCACCTCCTGCCGCGTCGCAGAAACCACCCTCGTCCCCCCCAGCTTTTCCCCTTCCCTTCCCCCCCGACCCCCCCTCTTGGCCTTCTCCCCCACCACCTCACTTCCATTCACCAGCATAACCTGCTAGCGCAGCTACCCCTGCCCAAAGGCACATCCTAATGACCCCCTCCCCACTCCTCAGTTCAAAGAAGAAGGCCTCCTGCTGGCCTTACCTTACCCCACCCAAACATATGACCAATCACTCCATGGTCACAAGCGGAAGTCTCAGAAATAATATTTTCATGAACACAATAATTAAGCTGTGTTCTGTCAGGGCAGAAGAGTAGCACAAGTGGATAGCACTGTGGGTTTGACTCCCCACTTGGTCACTGTCTGTGCGGAGTCTCCCCGTGTCTGCGTGGGTTTCCTCCGGTTGCTCGTTTCCTCCCACAGTCCAATGTCGTGCAGGTTAGGTGGATTGGTCATGATAAATTGCCCTTAGTGTCTAAAAAGGTTAGGAGGGGTTATTGGGTTACGGGGATAGGGTGGAAGTGAGAGCTTAAGTGGGTGGAAGTGAGAGCTTAAGTGGGTCGGTGCAGACTCGATGGACCGAATGGCCTCCTTCTGCACTGTATGTTCTATGTCACGCCCAAAATCCACTGGGCTGCTGAAGGTTTTGTCAGGAAAAATTCAGTTATGGACAGTCTGAGAACCAGCAATCATATTTCCAGGAAGATGCTCAGATTAGTAGCATTCGGGCAGCATGTGGCACAGTGGTTAGCACTTTTGCCTACAGCACAGAGCACCCGGGTTCGAATTCCGGCACTGGGTCACTGTCCGTGTGGACTTTGCACATTCTTCCCGTGTCTGCGTGGGTTTCACCCCCACAACCCAAAGATGTGCAGGTTAGATGGATTGGCCATGCTAAATTGCCCGTTAATTGGGGAAAAAAAAATTGGGTACTCTAAATTTTAGAAAAAGATTAGTAGCATTCAACTGTAATCAGTATATCCCTTTCAGATAAATGATCTGCCAACATCACATATTGCAATGGACCACAACCTCCATTACAGCAGCTGTTAGTGACTTACTAACGTCTGCCCCAAACTCATTTCACATCAATACAGCAGCAAAGAAAAGAGATTCCGATTCCATTAACCTGGGCTGGATTTGAACTGAGGTGAGAGATCAGTGACTATCTAATGGTGGTCTTGTGAACAGGACTCCCATCTTGGAAAACTAGTGAAGCCTCTGCATTTTATAAATATTACTTTAAGGGTTGCAGTGAAGCATTGCCAGGATTCCCTGCAAAACACCCCAAAATGGATTATTCCTCATGTCAATTAATATTGCATTTTGATACTGGAATAGAATGTTCCACTTCAATGTACCTCCAATACAAGAACACATAATTCAAGGCTGTGCCTCGCATGGTGCTGTGTAAGAGATAATTACTCTGCTACCCTGAGCAATCTGTCTGTAATTAAATAGGACAGCTGATCTGTTCACAGGCAATTTAAATGTATTTAGTTTCATAGAACCTACACTGCAGAAGGAGGCCTGCAACGGCCCTTGGAAAGAGCACCCTACCATAAGCCCAGGCCTCCACCCTACCCCCATAACCCAACCTAACCTTTTGGACAAGTAAGGGGCTAAATGGTAATTTATCCAACTAACCTGCACATCGTTGGACTGTGGGAGGAAACCCATGCAGACACGGGGAGAACGTGCAAACTTCTCAGACAGTCACCAAAGACCGGAATTGAACTCGGTACCCTGGTGCTGTGAGGCAGAAATGCTAACCACAGTGCCACCCCAAATATTATTTACATCATGCTTTTGAACGTAGTCATTTCGAGAATATCGCCACACAACAAACTGACATGATTTGAACAAGCAACTTTCTGATCTGGAGTCAGGTGCGCTCCCGTTGCACCACAAGCCCAAGTATTAACGGATTTTAAAAATTTGCACTGTACCCACACAGCTCCCTCGATGCTGCTGCTGGTTAAAGCAGCAAGAAGCTGACCCACAACAAGGAGCTCATAGGTTTGATTCCCAGTTTTCGTTGAGTTAGCTTATTGCTGCCTCACAGTGCTGAGGCCCCAGGTTCGATCCCGGCTCTGGGTCACTGTCCATGTGGAGTTTGCACGGGTTTCACCCCCACAACCGAAAGAAGTGTAGGGTAGGTGGATTGGCCACACTAAATTGCCCCTTAATTGGAAAAAATGAATTGGGTACTCTTAAAAAAAAAAAAGCTTATCCCATTCAGAAAACTACAACTCCCAGATTTCCTTTGCTCCACCATTGGTGGCCGTGTCTTCAGCTTCAGATTCCTAGATCCTAAGTTCTATAATTCCCTTCCTAAACGATTTCTCTCCAACTCTCTCACGCTCTTCTTTAAGTGGTACTTTAAAATAGATGTGATGAATGTAGGAATTTCAGACATATTGTGCAGACACGATGGGTTGATTGGCCTCCTTCTTCACTATAAAAATTCAATTCTATTCTATGGAAAATGTGAGGTTGACCAGGTGCTAATTGGAATAATCAAGTCCCAGACGTAACAAAGGCATCAGCAGCACGAGTTGAGGCAGATGCGCAGTTGGTTGATGTTATTATGGAAATAAGCAGTTTTAGTGAAAGTGCAGGGCCTGTCAGAAATTCATTTTGTAAGAATGAGAGTGTTCTGGGTCCAGTTCAGCCTCCGAGAAATCGGTTATAGCCATAGGATTGGTCACTTAGCATTGATGTACTGTTCCCTCTTATCGTTTCCCTTGAAACCCCAAGTCTCTCTTTTTTGTTTCTTTCCATGGCTTATTGCACAACCCTCTCTTGCTTTTCACATCCTACCTAGCTGTGGGATTTAAAAGTTTTCTTTTCCCTCTTCTATTTGATGTATGGGAATTGAATCAAGTCGCAGGCATTGTAACCCCACTAGAGTAACAGCTCTCAATTAAAAACGTGTCTTCAGCTTCAGTGATACTCTTCACTGAGGGCATTCACTACAGTTAGTGTTCACATAATTTTCTGACTTTCTGGAAAACACCAGAAACATACAAACACAAAGGACACACATCACCTTCAAGAGGGGGGACTCAAAGCAGCAATATGCTGACAATTATTTGGCCTCTGTTTAATATGGATGGCGTGACAGTACTCTCAGCTGAGTCAGAAGACCATGGGCTGGATTCCCCGCACCCCGATGCAGAAATCGCAGCCGGCGCCGAGGCGGAGAATCCATTTCGGCACGCAAAATCGGGACTGGCGCCGGTTCCCCGATTCTCCAGGCCCCTTGCGCCGCAGATCACCAACCTGCAGCCATTGCTGGAGACCCGCTCCGCTATTCTCCGCCCCAGACCGGCTGAAGTCCCGACGGCGTGGATCTAATATGGTCCTGCTGGTCGGGATACTAACGACTCGGTCTATGGCCGCCATGGTCAGGGGTGGGCCAATCGGAGGGAGGGGGTGCCTTATGGCACCGGACGAATTTTGGGCAGGCGGTCCAGGTCGGGCGTGCGGCCGATCGGGGACACTATTTGTAAGGTGCAGCTCCGTGGTCCGAGTCCGCATGGAGCACAGCGCGGCCGCTGGAGGCTGCCACCGTGCACATGCGTGGCCTCCGACCCAGATGTGCGAGGGTCCGTATCTGCAGCAAAAGCTGCTAGTTTCACGCCGGGTCCCTGACAGGGCTATGAATATGTGGCCCTTTCACGCCAGTTTTTCTGTCGTGACTGGCCAGAGTTTTTACAACGGCATGGGGACATAGTCCCAAAATCGGAGAATCCAGCCCCATGTGTTCATCTAGTTCAGCCTCACTTCCTCACAATTATTTGATTTTGAAAACTCAAGCTTCGAGTCACTTTGCCACTACTTTTCAAATTAATTGGTCTTCTCTTTTCACCATTAGTGGCATCTACAGAGTGCCATTATCCCCAAAAATGTCTAACTTAATTTGTGGGGGGTTTTCTGCAGTGAGTTTTCCACCTCTATTCAATGACATTTGGTCACTTTTTTGGGCGCTGGGGAGTTTCTCACTGGTTTAGCCCACATTTAGAATTTCTTTTAGCACTGGGGAGCTAAACCCAGAGATCGGACCCCCATTTTGAAAGGGTGCCCCGATCGCTAAGTGAGTTTGTGGTCCTCCATACCCCCCACACGGGCAATGTCAACCCCACACACATGGTCACTACCCCACACCCCCAACTGAGGACATTCGCTGTGGGGTCCCTGGGGATCCGCACCACCCACCCCCCCTCCCCCTCCAGGACCTCCACCCATCACCCACCCAAAGGCCGTTACTTACCTGCCCTGCACTCCCCCACACTTCAAACCCCCCTCTACCCTCATTTCATGGGCATGGCCCCCATCGCCCCCTGACTCTTGGCAGTGCCACCCTGGCACTCAGGCACCCTTGCATGCCACCCTGACAGTGCTCCTGCTGGTTTGGTAGTGTGGCAGTGTCAGGGTGACAAGGTTCCAGCTGGGCAGTGCCAAGGTGTCCGTGTTCGGGAGGGAGGGCCAGGGAGCCACGTTGCACTTACCCTGACCACCCATGGGTCCCGGGTGCCTTTGGGACAGAGATTCTGAATCCAATTTACTATCGGAACAAAATAGTTCCCAACACTGATCTCCAGGGTTACATCACTCAACCTCTCTATGACAATGACATAACCCTAACAAGTATCCAATGCTTCATACCTTTTAGCCAAGTTTTGATCCCAGGATTTTTGAATTCCTACCCAAATTAAATTTAACTGGAACTTTATCAAATGCCTTTTGGAATCAGGTCTATTGCACTGCACAATGTCCTACTGTAGTAAGAAGCACTGCAAGTTACAGACACAGTAATGATACTGTACTCAAATAGCTCCACATTGAATTTGAACTCTATAGTACACAATATAAATATTTAAATTGAACTTTTGTACAGGCAAATACTTCCAAATACATTTCCTTTCCCATCATTCCAATTTCCTAGTCCCTGGACGCTCTAACATAAGAAAACGTAAAATAAGAAAGGACATTTTCTCACTGGATAACTGAAAAACAGTTAACAACAATCACAATTGATGTGAAATAACTCCACTTAAACTGGAGGTGATCAGAGGTCATTGGATTATAAAAACCCATGATGCATCAAGACCAAAAATAAGCAGCACAAGAACCTCCCTACCAACCTAATCCACACTGAAAACACTAATGCTTCAGAGGAGACCAGAAAACCTTTTTGAAAAGTAAATGCTAGTATGGCATTTCTTAGGTGTATTTTTCACTTGCTATAAAATTGGATAAGTGTCAGTCCACTGATTGAAAAATCAATGTCTTGGGCTCAACTACTCTGGGAGAGAACAGTTAGAATTATTTCAACTAAATTGTTGGTCTTTCACAGATTAACCACCAGAGGGACTAATCTCTCCAATACAGGCAGAAACCATCAGGATCAGAAAGAAACAGCTTGAACAGTGGTTGGGAGGAAAATCGTAATCGGCATCAGTCAAACTGACCACATACTGAGTCAGTGAAGTAGCAGCTCTGATGGTATGTGCAGAATTGTAGGCTAATTATACCGCTAAAGTAAACAAAATACTGTAGATGCTGGGAATCTAAGATAAAAGCTGGAAATACGCAGTAAGTTTGGCAGCATCTGCAGAGAGAAGAACAGAATTAACGTTTTGAGACGGTTTGATTTCTTCAGAGCTAAAGAAAGGGAGAAAAGTGATGGATTTTGGACAACTTTAAGAGGGGGTGAAGTAGAGTAGGTCAGGGATAGATGGGAACTTGGGAGAGAGTTGACAAAGAAGCTATCACAAGACACGAGGAGTGTTAATAATTGTGTTAAATAATAAAGAAGGTGCTGGTTCAAACAAAGGTCAGCGCTCTGCAAAAGCAAAATTTAAGAAAAAGGTAGACATGCATGCCAAGATGGAGGAGAGAGTTCATGGTCTGAAGTTGTTGAACTCAGTTTTTGTTGGGTTTCACTGAACTTCACTGGAATATTGCAGCAGATCAAGAACAGTGGAAATGAAAGAAAGATAATGAAAGATTTGGCTTTCAGAGCATTAACCTTTGTTCTGCTCTTGTCCTCCTAGATGGTAGTGGTTGTGGGTTTAGAAGGTGCTGTCTAAGGAACCTTGGGAAGTTACGCAGTGCATCGTGTAGACAGTACACTTGGCTGCCACTGTTCATAGGTGGTGAAGGGTTTGAATGTTTGTGGAAAGGGGAGCAATCAAGCTTTGTCCTGGATGGTGTCGAGCTTCTTGAGTTTTGTTGGAGCTGCGCTCATCCAGGCAAGAGAGGAGTATTCCATTACACTCCTGACCTGTGCAGTGTAGATGGTGGACAAGCTTTGGGGGGGTCAGGTGGGGAGTTGCTCCCCATAGAATTCATAGCCTTTGACCTGCCCTGGTAGCCACACTATTAATATGGCTAGTCCAGTTCAGTTTCTGATCAATGGTAACCCCCAGGATGTTGATTGTGGCCATGACGAAAAATGTGACAGTCCAGCAAAAGGTCCGTTGAATTTCTCATCCCACTGTGCAGGGCCGGAAAGTCGTGTACAAAGAGCTTTAGATTGGTGAAGTGAATAGGCAAAAAATTTGGCAAATGGGAGTATAATGTGGGAAAATGTGAATTTGTGCTTATTGGCAGGCAGAATAGAGAGAGAGAGAGAGATTTAAGAATTCTACAGTACAGAGGAATCTGAGTGTCCTGGAAGATGAATCACAAGTTAGTTTGCAGATACACAAGTGATTAAGGCGGCAAATGGAATGTTGACTTTTATTGCAAGGGGAATCTAGTATAAAAATAGTGAAGTACTGCTGTACAGGGCCATAGTGAACCTACATCTGGAGTACCGTGTACAGTTTTGGTCTGTTTACTTAAGACAGGATATGTGAATTTGTGCATTAGAAACAGTTCAGAGAAGGGTCACTCGACTGATTCCTGGGATGAAGGCGTGAGCTTATGAGCAAAAGCTGAGCAAGCTGGGCCTATAGTGAGGCACACAAAGTTGGTTTACAGGTGCAACAGGTGATTAAGAAGGCAAATAGAATTTTGTCCTTCAATGCTAGAGGGATGGGGTTTAAGACTAGGGAGGTTATGCTGCAATTGTATACGGTGTTAGTGAGGCCACACCTGGAGTATTGTGTTCAGTTTTGGTCTTCTTACCTGAGAAAGGACAGACTGGCGCTGGAGGGTGTGCAGAGGGTATTCACTAGGTTAATCCCAGAGCTGAAGGGGTTGGATTACGAGGAGGTCGAGTAGACTGGGACTGTACCCGTTGGAATTTAGAAGGATGAGGGGGGATCTTATAGAAACATTTAAAATTATGAAGGGAATAGATAGGATAGATGCGGGCAGGTTGTTTCCACTGGCAGCTGAAAGCAGAACTAGGGGGCATAGCCTCAAAATAAGGGGCAGTAGATTTAGGACTGAGTTTAGGAGGAACTCCTTCACCCAAAGGGTTGTGAATCTATGGAATTCCTTGCCCAGTGAAGCAGTAGAGGCTCCTTCATTAAATGTTTCTAAGATAAAGATAGATAGTTTTTCGAAGAAGAAAGGGATTAAGGGTTATGGTGTTCAGGCCGGAAAGTGGAGCAGAGTCCACAAAAGATCAGCCATGATCTCATTGAATGGTGGAGCAGGCTCGAGGGGCCAGATGGCCTACTCCTGCTCCTAGTTCTTATGTTCTATAACCATGGGAGTTTAAAAGATTGAGAGGTGATCTTCTCGAAACATATGAGATGTGGAGGTTGGACCATTGAATATATCTGAGGTTGAGCAAGGTAGATTTATGATCGACAAAGAAGTCAAGGCATACAGGAGTGTGCAAAGTGAAGTTGAAGCCATATTAAAATGAGCCATGATCATCCAAATGGCAGGAGCTGCCACCAGAGGCCAAATGGACTACTCCTGCTCCTAATTCTTGTGTTCTTGAGCAATCCAGTGATGAAATACAAACAGGCTCATCAATAGGACAAAAGTTGAAGCTGGGTACTTTTCTTTGTGCATCAAGAGGGTACATTGTTCTTTCTCTTACCTTGGAATGCTGCTGCTGCTCCTCCAATTGTGTACCTCTTTTCCAAGCCTCTGAAAAAATGGAGCTGACGATACTTTGCGAGCGAACATGACCCGTAGACTGCAAGTCAGACACACCACTGTCTGACTGGTTCGAATGGTTTGAGTGGGATTCTGCACAAAGCAAGTGAAAGTAAATCCCATGCATCAAACTACCTTTATTCAGTTCCTAGTATGCAAAATGCTCAAAATTTTACTTGAAACAAGATGTACGTTAAAAATTTGACAAACAATAAAATACTGCAAATACACATTATGTCAGTCAACATCTGAACATTTTAGATGAAGATTCTTTGGATTATGAATTCTGATAAAGGATTATCACCAATGCAGTAACCTTCAAGTGTTGAAAGACATGCCATATATTGTTTTAAACTTTATCTTCCTGCTCTTTTTGTGGCATTTTTATTTCCTGACAGCAAAGTTCGGCCTTAAACTAATCGCATTTTCTACTGAACATCTTGATGAAACTCGGCAAAGTCTTGTTTCCGTCTGATCTGGGTGCAAGTGCATTGATATTTCCTTTCAGAATTAAAATCCACTTTGAACAAGACCAAAAGTCAACGCACTGGCACCCCAAACCTGACAAATAAAGGTTACCAAACTCCCATTTCTTCCTGACTTTGTAAAGCAAATACTGTTGCAAAGTTCGAGAATTTCTGACGATCTCAACTCCGACAATATATTTTCTCTCATTTCCTTCTGCTTTCTGTGCCCACTGCTGGAAAGCTTCCACCAGAACAAACCACACTACTAGAAAAGGTTGTACAAATATAGTACATCAAAAACCCCTTCTGTCCAAGGTACTTTCACACACACGCCGCAGTCCTTGTTCCTGTACCAACTTACATTACTATAGTGTTATGGGTCCGGACCAGAACCCCAATTTTGGTTAAGATCCTGGATTAGAACCCAACTATTTGCATTTTGTAAAACTGTGAGGAAATGTTACTGCACCACAGGAGTGATAATACTGACCAGTAGACAGCTTTTATATCAAAACAAACTTAAATTTGAACACAGCAGCAAAAAATTGCTTTACAGTTAACAGGTACAATATCTCAACTTGCTTCATGAAATCTGCCTCTACATTCTAATTAAGCATCACATATTTCAAATACCACTTAAGTATAAAGTTGACAATCAGGTTTTACTTGCTTATCTTGGTGCAGAGTCCGTGGAAAGATAAACCTTCTTTTAAGGACCAAGCTGAAAACAGTATGCTCAGCTTAAGAGCCCTGGAAGCATCTCCTTTGTCCAGACAGACATGGCCCCTCCCATTAGCTACACTCAAAGCACACAGCATTGTTCCAAGATGTGCCTTTATTTGTTTAGCCAGGCTCAAACTGTTGCAACATTACATCAACTCTCTATCTGCAAACTGGTAAAATAGCTTTTAATCACAGCTCTAGCAGACATACTGTCTGTATGCATTCTAACCTAGGTTTTAATAATATTACTGTAAAAATACAAACTATGAAGTATAACAATTTATTATATACATTACAATACACTTTGCCAAATTAGCCTACATGCTCATCCTTCAGGTCTATGTAAACATGATCTCTTTATACTGGACCACTAATGCTCCTTCTATTTTTTTTGTGCAGTGAGTGACCTATTGAGTTAACTGCATGGGCCATTCAAATTTTTTGCACAGTCATGTGGTAATTTAAAAGGAGCTGACTTTTACATGACCTCGGGGAACCTCTGCATTGCTGCACGGTCAAGCAGTCGAGAAGGAACATCGCTGGATATCTGATTATATAGTTTGATGAGGAAATTCTACAGCACTCTTACTGGTTGGGCCCATTCGCATACTATTTATAACGTGTAAACAAAATAAAAGACTGTGGAATTCCACTTATTGCCAGTCCTAAGATCTGTTTATCATCTGATGCCTTCTACTGCTTAGCCAATCACTATCTATTTACTAGAAAAACCATAATGTATCTTTCTTAAAGCACTCAACTGAGGAACCTTATCAAATGGCTTCTGAAAATTTAAGCACCTTACATCTAATGGGTTTCTCTCTTTGAATGATCAATTGCATCTAATAGAAGTGAGTATATAATACAGAATGTTTCCCAACTACAGATGTCACACTTCCCAATCTACAGTCAACAGTTAATGCTCACACCATTTGGGAAATGACTCGGGAAAAGCAACCAACCAGGTCTCAGTACAGCTCCTAGACTTATGAAAACTTTCAATCAGAGCTGTAGCCAGGAGACCCATACGAGCAATCGGATTTCAGTGAAAACATGCACCCCAACCCATCCATCGACTGACAACAATGGTTTCTTACATTTTTCCTCCTAATTTTCTCCCTCCTCTCCAAGTTAGCTGGCATTTGCTGGGATTAAGTTACACGGTCTCAGTACCTCATCTAAGTGGTCATTTTCCACGTACGTTTGGACTGCAAGCATTGGTAGATTACCAACCATAGAAAGCATCACAGCCAAGCATGCTCCTGCCCATATTTCAGGAAGACTCAGCAAGTAGCAAAATGAGACGACAAGGCACTGAATGGTTATTCCCAAAGGCACTGGGGGGACAACTGCAACACACCATCACTCGATTTGAGAACAGCTAATTGTACAGATTGGGAGTTGTCCCGATTGATATGTGGCACTCAGTTGTGTAATCAAAGTGGGCCATCAAGTGAGCTCATCAAATTATGTTAATGGATAAAAAAGTTCCATAATGATTTGTACATCATTACTAATTCCTTCCCTCCAGAATTCCTTTTCCAAGTGATACTCATAATTTTGCCTCGTAACTGCAGCTCCTCAGTAAATGTATATCCAATGCTCAACACACCTTAAGCAAACTTGTTCTGCATTTATTAGAATTCAGTTTCTATTTCCTTCAATCCATCTAGCAATACAGAACAGTAGAGGGCAAACAGAATCAGTTGTGTTGCCGCCAATACTGGAATTTCCTGCTGATATTTACACACAAGCAGGAAGAGGTTCCTGGTTGGCAACCCCTGCCTGAACATCCACACCCTAAAGAGAGTCACCACCTCGGCAAAAAAAGTAGAGGGAAAGTTGAAGAAAATTGGGAAAGGGGGGAAAAGAGGACAAAAAAAACTTGGCCACTTTACCTGGCAAACTGGAAGAGCTGGACCCGGATTTCATACTAGCACTGGACAGGGATGACCATTCATATGCAGCTTCCGCCCGCTTCACAGCATCCTGGTAGTTGTCATATAGTTGCTTCCCATACTAGTTAACAAAGATCAAAAGGATATCATTTGATTATTAAGGTTTTGACTTCTATATATATTTGTATAGGAAAAAAGGATGTAATTGCAGTGGTTTTCATACAGCTCTAAGCCAACTAAATCAGATTGTTTGCTGTAGTCGTATTGCAATTGTAGAGGGCCTTGGTGAGATCACACCACGAGCATTGCATAAAGTTTTGGTCTCCTTGGCTGGGGAAAAGTATGCTTACCTGCTGGGAATGCAACAAAGGTTCAGGGGTTCTAGTTGAATGATCGAGTTGAATGGCAGATTAGGGATCGAAGGGCAGAATGGCCCAACCCTAGTATTTCTTATGTTATGTATGAGCATGAAAATGCTGTGAGAAACATTCCACAGGGCAGCACGGTAGCATGGTGGTTAGCATCAATGCTTCACAGCTCCAGGGTCCCAGGTTCGATTCCCGGCTGGGTCACTGTCTGTGCGGAGTCTGCACGTCCTCCCAGTGTGTGCGTGGGTTTCCTCCGGGTGCTCCGGTTTCCTCCCACAGTCCAAAGATGTGCGGGTTAGGTGGATTGGCCAGGCTAAATTGCCCTTAGTGTCCTAAAAAATAATGTTAATGGGGGTTGTTGGGTTACTGGTATAGGGTGGATACGTGGGCTTGAGTAGGGTGATCATTGCTCGGCACAACATTGAGGGCCGAAGGGCCTGTTCTGTGCTGTATTGTTCTAGATGCCAATTCGCCTCAGTGTTGGCCAATCCACTTGACAGAATCACAGAACTGTTCAGCGCCAAAGGAGGCCATTTGGCCCATCCTGTCTGTGCCGGCTATCAAATGAGTGCCGTTCTCATGTGCCCCTGCACATTGTTTCTATTGAAGTTATCATCTAATGCCCTCTTGAATGCCTCAATTGAACCTGCCTCCACCACACTTCCAGGCAGTGCATTCCAGACCTGAACCACTCGCTGCATGAAAACGTTTTTTCTCACATCACATTAGCTTCTTTTGCAAATCACATTAAATCTGTCATATTCTTCCCCACTTAAGGAGACAAAAACCTGAGTAATGCTCAAGATGTGGCCTCACCGGCTTCCGGTGTGCACCATGGAGTAAGTGGTCACACACAAGGCAGCTCCTGCCCAAGGTTACAGAAAATAGCTCTTTTTTAAGCAATATAGGGTAGAATTTTGATGAAAAGGCGTAGGTGAATGTTGGAGAAGTACTTTCCCCCAGAAATGGTATGTTTCTTAGTTACCAGACCCGCAGAAAGAGTGAAAGATTTGGCTGAAGCTACAGCAGAGACAAAAGCCTCTTCCAGCATGCAGGCGGGGGAAGGGCGAGCTTAAAGGCCTCAAGCTGACTTGAGGGCCTTTATGAAAGCTGAATTTTAGCAGCAGGAGGGAACAACTGTGAAAAGATCTCACCAAGGCCATTGAAGAAGCGGTGACGGCTGACTTCCGGTGACGGCGGGCGGGAGGCAGCCGCGCGTTGGAGGGCTCCCGTTCGGGAATGGCATTGTCGGAGACTGACGCCCGGTCCTAGGGGCAGCGAAGGCGGTGAAGGCCAGGAGAAAGTACAGGGAAGGGACATGTCGAGGTCCAGTAAGAAAACGGCTGTGAAAACAGCTGAAAGTTCATCGGGGAGTAGAAAGGTCACCAAGGAAAATGGAGGCTGGAGCATCAGGGGAGGCCGCATTGCTTACGGCTGAAGAAATAACTACGGCAATGGCTGCGGAATTCGAAAGGTAGTTTACAAAATACATGGAGACAATGAGGGAGGAGATGAGGGAGGTTTTGAGTGTGCTGGTGAAGGAGGCGATTTCCCCAGTGACAACGGCGGTGGCAAGTGCAGTGGCGGAGGTGTGGGAGCAAGGGGAGGCGCTGATGGAAGTGGAGGAGACATTATTGCAGCACGTTGATCAACTTACGTCGATGGGGAAGGAGATGCAGAAGGTGTTGGGGGTGAACAAGGATCTGCGAGGAAAAATGGAAGACCTGGAAAACAGGTCCAGGCGCCAGAATTTGAGGATTGTGGGGCTGCCCGAAGGAGTTGAAGGGCCGAGACTGACTGAGTATTTTGCTGCGATGCTGGCGGAACTACTTGGGGAGGGGGATGATTCCTCCCGATATGAACTGGATCGGGCTCATCGGTCGTGGAAGCCTGTACCAAAGGCGAGTGAGCCGCCAAGGGTAGTGACTCTGTGCTTCCGTAAGTGCAGTGTGAAGGAGAAGGTCCTGTGCTGGGCCAAGCAGAAGCGGGTGGTGCAGTGGGCTGGAGCTGGTATACTTGTACACCAGGACTTTACGGTGGAGCTGGCGAGGAGGCGGGCTGCTTTCAACCGGGTGAAGAGGGCACTGTACATTAGCAAGGTGCAGTGCGGCATTGTATATCCAGCGAAGTTGAGGGTGACTTACAAGTTCAAGGACTTTTCTTTTGGAGCAGCGGAGGAGTTTGCGAAGGCAGAAGGACTGTGGCAGAAGTGAGAAATGGAGAAATGGCCATGTGCCGATGTAACGTCATGGCTGTATAATCTTTTTTTTGTTTGTTTGTTTCACTGGGTGCGGGTGTATGGGCTAAAGGAGCCGGTGATGTATATAGTGGACGGGGTGTGTGAGAGAGTGTGTGAGAGAGAGAGAGCGCGAGAGAGTGAGAGAGTGAGTGTGACAACTTCCTCAAAATTCAAGATAGTGACAGACCAGTAGCCACCAGTAACACCCAATGTTAGACGGTGACAGGCCTGTACAAATACACGCTTGCAAAATGATCAGAGGTTAGTGGGTAGCATACCAGCAAAATTTGGTCAGAGATCAAAAACTTGCAAAGGTAGACGGCATGGCTATGGCAATAAAACAGGGATTAATATAGGTCTTCAGAAAAGTGGGTGCAGTGCTCAAAGTAGACAAGTCATCTCATTCAAATGGGTATGCATCCTGACTTAGGAAGTGAATATGATGAATGTAGGAAATTGTGACATATTATATTAGAAATCTGTTGCAGTAATATTTTATAAATCCTGGTTTAACATACAGACGGGCAATGAGTTTGCAAAAGATGCAATTAACATGTTGTTAAAGTTGAATATTCATTGATTATAACCATTTAATTGTTTGCCTGTATAGGGCTAATGGGCTTTTGCTTATGGAAAGAAGGTTTCCTGGGGTTTAGATAATTGAGGCTCTTACTTGAGCCTTAGTAAGATGGTCATGATGGTCACAAGGCAGTTCATGGGATAGAGATGATGTAATTAATGGGAGGAGGCTGTAGCAAGCAGTTTAGCTTTAAGTCTGCTGTAGACATGGGGCTTGATTCTCCGTCGGTGGGACCTTCTCTTCCACTGGCTGCGCACTCACGCCCACGTATTTCCTAATGGCATGGGAGTGCCCACAATGGAAACTCCATTGGCTGGCTTCCGGGATGGATAACCCCACTGCCGGCAGGGGCCCATCGCACTGAAAACGGGTGCAGCGGGAGAGAATACCACCCATGGACTTGCAGCTCTCGTCTAAAAGGGTCTCTCTCCTTTGCTGGAACCAACTCTTTAAGGACAGCAAGTATCTATGTGTTTGGTAATTTTATTTACAAGTGGCTTTTGACCTGTAATGGACTTAGCGTAACGAAAGAGAAAATGCTGGAAAATCTCAGCAGGTCTGGCAGCATCTGGAAGGAGAGAAAAGAGCTAATGTTTTGAGTCTGGTGATTCTTTGTCAAAGCTCAGCTTAGCTTAATTGGAGATAGAAAAAGTACAAGTTAAAAGTTAAAGTATTTTCTTTTATTGTTAAGAATTGTTCAACTGCTAATTTTAAGCTATTTTCTGTGATGGTCCTGTGTTGAGAGTAAAGTTTGTTTTAACATAAAATATCCCTGTTTGTCAGTGGAATTAGTCCTGAGGGTGAAGTATCTTTTCCTCATAGTTTGCAAATTGAAAAATTGTTGGGGTTTCTCATCCATTTTCCTAACATACATTAGGTCTGGTACCTTGCAATAAGCATGGCAGTAGTTGATATAGTGTTAAAGAACAAAAAAAATTACACAGGAACAGGACCTTCTGCCCTCCAAGCCTGCACCGGCCATGCCGTCCACCTGAACTAAAACCCCACTTCTTTCTTTTTAAATGTTCGTTCACACAATGATAGTTTTGTTAGAAAAATTGAAGCCCATGGCATTAAAAGGGAAGTGACAGCCTGGATACAAAACTGGCTGAGAGACAATGAACGAACAGTTGTTTTCAGACTCCAAGGTGGTATATAGTGGTGTGCCCAGAACTCAGTACAGGACCATTGTTCTTTTTAGTTCAAATTAATCATCTGGACTTGGAAGTACAATTTCAAAGATTCCAAGTGACACAAAATCTCCTTTTGGTCATCTGACCCAACATCATCTCATACTTGATGCCATGCTTTGTCCCATAATGCTCCTATGAAACAAGGCATTTCATTATTATAAAGGCACAATAGAAATAGAAGTTGTTGTTGAGTACAACAATCAGTAAGTCATGCTAAACCTTTACAAATCACTGGCTGGACCTCAGCTGGAGAATTGTAACCAATTGTGCACACTTTAGGAAGAGCTCAAGGCCTTGAAATGGGGTAGAGAGTATTTACCAAAATGGTACTTGAGATAAGGTTCTTCAGTTATTTGGAGAAACTAGAGAAACCGGGAATGTTGCCCTTACGGCAGGGAAAGTTAAGGAGAGTTTTAATAGCATTTAAAATTATGATGCCGTTTGATAGAGTGGACAAGTAGAAACTGTTTCTATTTGGAGGGTCGAAAACCACAGAACATGGGGTTAAGATAATTAGCAAAAGAACCAGTGGGAAAATTAGACGTATTTTTTTAGTCAAGGAGCTATGATCATCAGGAATCACAGCCTGAAAAATAGTGGTGGAAATAGATTTGATAGTAAACAAGACACAGGAAAAATGGATCATGTGGCCCATTGAGCCTGCTCCACCAATCAATACGATAATGGCTGATCTTAAATATATTCACCAATGGAGCATCCACAATCCTCTGAGGTAGAGAATTCCAAAGATTCACAACCTTTGAGTGAAGTAACTTCTCCCCATCTCAGTCCTGAATGATGGGCTCCTTATCCCGAGACTGTGGCCTCATTTTAATTTCCCCAACCCGCGGGAACAATCTCTAGTCTGCCCCATCAAGCTCCCTCAGAATCTTGTAGGTTTCAATGAGATCATGTCAGGAAAACAAAGGTAGTTTTAAGGGTTTTATATTTGTATTGGTAAATATTAGAGATGAGGTATAGTTTTAAGTAGATTTAATTTATTGTTCTTGTGTAAGGAAGAGTGAACTTATAGTTAGACTCATGCTAAACAAAGAGGTTTATATGTTGGCGGGGAGGGGAATTGGTTTCAATGCAAACTGCTTCAGTTGTGCCTCACGAAGTTATGGCATGATGGGTAAATAAAAGCTGTGGCAGAAGCAAGAGTTGTTGCTGAGTAATCAGGGGCCAAATTCCAGAGGGAAGAGATTTCCTTTGTTCTTAGTTTAACTGGAAGCCAGGGCAGTTGGTGATAGGATGCTGGGGAGTGGACATCTGGATAAAGAGGTCTGGAAAAAGGCAGACTTCCCAAAGAACCAGATAAAGTTCAGATAATCAGGAAAATGGGACAGATGTATTAGGAAGACTGAAGTTAAGAGAATAGAGACCAAGACATTGAACAAGACAAGGTGTTGTTCAAGAGAATTCAAGGGAAAGCAGACAAGGGTTCTGAGTTAAAGAGACAGCTGTAGTAACCATATTTCAAGTGGGAAAGCAGACTTGAGAGGCAAATCAAAAGTTTGGTGCCATCTTAATACAGTCTGGGATTCGATAGTTAAAGCAATTGTGAACAACTTACACAACAATCAAGAGAAATAAATCCTGAAGAGGGATGTATAAAACTTGAAAGTGAAACTTTGATGTGAGCAGCTCAGAGAAAGCATTGTTTAGAAGAAGATTTGAAAGTATGTCTTTTGAAAGCAGAATTTGAAATCACTCGTATGGAAGCCGGAGTTCAGTGACACAAGCGGCTCAGATTATAAAAATCATCTGGGAGGATTTTCAGGAGTGATCTCCGGAAATCACCTGGGTTCAGAATGGTTTGCGTCTGACCACAAGAGGCTGTGTGTTACGGAGACCATTATAGCCCGAGATACACATTGTGACCCGTGTTAGCTTCACAAATATATACAGATTTTAAGGCTAAGGGGGGTATAAAGTATTGTATCACAATCAAACCTTTCAGGTTTAATAAACATTTTTTTTTCTTGTTGTTAAAACTAATTGCCGGTCCTGTGACTTGGTTCCTCCACGTTTTCTAAAAAAAAATGTTAAGTTATGGTCTCTCAACCCAGGGCTCCATTCTGGGATCTTCCCATTCAGGTATAACACCAACTGAAATCATAATAGATCATCTCATTTTCTAAACATCAGAGAATAAAAGTCTAATTTACTCAGCCTTTCATACGATGAGCCCCTCATCCCAGGAATCAATCCAGTGAACCTTCACTCTACCGCCTTCAATGAGAGTATATCCATTCTTAAATATGGGACCTAGCTCACATCCCGGAAAAAAGTTTTACTTTTTAACAAATAACATAACCACAGGAATGGTATAGCTCAGTAAGACAATTTTTCTTTTTAAATTAAGGGGCAGTGTAGCATGGCCAACCCACCTACCCTGCACATTTTGGGTGGCGAGGGCGAGACCCATGCAGACACGGGGAAAATGTACAAACTCCACACTGACAATGACCCGGGTTCTCAGTACTGTGAGGCAGCAGTGCTAACCACTGCACCACCATACCGCCCGACAAGCATACATGGATGTAGAGGGGAACAGCAATATAGCTGGCTCAATACAATTAGACTCAACCTTATGTCTCACACACCACCAGATAACAAGGGAGAGAAGGATAAGACCATGAAACATGGTAAAATGGTGCACACCTTCCCATGTGTTGACTGCTCTCAACAACCATTGAGTTCAGGATACATTTTTTGCACGATATTCGGGTGTGTACCGGCACACATCTCCCCCAACACCAGCAGCACCAGAGGCATCAATGACACACCACAACCTTCTTCCCTGGGTGCCAGACCCATCTACCCCTCCAGAATCATGGACTTTTTTTTAAACCCACCATAACAAAAAAGGAAAAGTAGAAAGAAAATACAGGAGAACCCAGTTATAAAAGGATGTTATACATATACCACGCAATGAAACATAATCCCAACCTCAGGCGCAGGACAGAACGATAATCATTTCACATATCTCTACAGAGAGTACCAGCTGCTATAAATTTGGATTACCGTCAGCGCCTCCCAACAACCTAATCGAAACAAGGAAGAGAGGGAGAGCTACCTGGAGCAGAAGGTCACAGGATAAAAGAGGAACAGGGCCCAGACATGAGTCTGTATTCTTCTGGCACGCACCCCCTCCCCACCTATTAATGAAGAGAAAAACGACTTGTGTGGACAAGGAAACGTCACAACTATACAGGGAGACAACAGGGCATCAACCTTAGTACATGACTCAGCTCAACTCCAGACCCTCGTGCACAAAGAGCCTGTCAACCAGCGAAATTTAAACACATCAAAAGAAATCTCAGGATATCCCTAATAAGTGCCTTCGAGAAGGGACGTCCCAAACATAAGGGGGCAACAGGATACCAACCACAACACCGGACCTGGCCTAGTCCAGCACACTGCCACACAGAAGGCAGTATCCCCAGGACACCCAGCACACCACAAGACCTATCACTCAGCAGGCCCTGTACCACACCGACCACACCCAGGGCAGTGCACCAACCCTATTAACACTAGAAAAATCACACCAACCTCAACCATGGAGGCCCCACCACTGAAGAGAAGAAGAATCATTAAGACACTCAATAATTGGGTATCTTGGCAGGAGGACCGATTCCCTCCCTGCCCTACCTGGAACAAGAAGGGTAACCCGTCCCATAACCCACTGAACCAAACCAGGTTTGTAACAGTACACTGCTTACCCATGTGGAGAAGAAATCCCCCCCCCCCACACCAGGGTGGAACGCCCGAGCTAACCCAGGAATTTTAGCCACAGACCAGCACTGTATGCCAGTTTAAAGAGGATACCAGCAGGCAAGACAGCACTGTCTCAACAGAGACATGGGTAATGCCGCCCCATGGAAGGCTCAAACATAACGAAGATGACACTCAGGAAACCACTGTACAAGACCACTTGGAGGAATGTGCATAACTCCCCCACCCCAATCAAGCCCACCCAGAGGCCGAAAGGCTTCAACAACGCAGAGGCCCAGTATACAGGCCCTCACCAACAATTCAAAAAAGGATTAACCGTGCATCCCTACTCTAATAGCTTAAAGATATAAACAACAACCAAAGGGATGAATGAGAAGTCCTCTCCAGGATACATGATCTGACCAAGCCTTCGAAGCAGATAAGCATGGATTCTTAAAATTCAAAGTAATAAAAAAAAGGCAAACTAGAAACCCAATTCAATTAGCTTTAACTGGGGGCTTTCCGCAACCCTAGTGAGGACTTAACTAACCCTACCACCCAGCTCCACACCAACCATCCTCCCATCACCCCACGTGACTCCACTCATCTTCACTATAAACAAGATAATGGGTGCGCAAAACGTGCTCCCTTCTCAGAACTGCAAGGATTACAGCACAAACCATACATCACAATGACTCGATATGATTTTTGCAAAAACAGGATAGCAAACGACCCTCGACCTCATGTTCCCACTTCGCCCACCCTTGCTGGGAGAAAGTTCACAGAAAACACTAGATGAGTGACAGAGCAAAGTGTGCAGAGGACACTGAAAGTCTGCAGAGGAATATAGATAGGGTGAGTGAGTAGGCAAGGGTCTGGCAGATGGGAGTTCAATGTTGGAAAATCTGAGGTCATCCTTTTGGAAGGAATGACAGCAAAATGGACTATTATTTAAATGGTAAAAAACTGCAGCATGCTGCTGTGCAGAGGGACCTGGGTGTCCTTGTGCATGAATCACAAAAAGTTGGTTTGCAGGTGCAGCAGGTAATTAAGGAGGCAAATGGAATGTTGTCCTTCATTGCTAGAGGGATGGTGTTTAAAAACAATACGGTTATGTTGCAGCTGTATAGGGTGCTGGTGAGGCCACACCTGGAGTACTGTGTACAGTTTTGGTCTCCTTATTTGAGAAAGGATGTGCTGGCACTGGAGGTTGTGCAGAGGAGATTCACTAGGTTGATTCTAGAGTTGAGAGGATTAGCTTATGAGAACAGACTGAGTAGACTGGGACTATACTCAATAGAACTTAGAAGAACGAGGGAGGGATCATAAAATTATGGAGGGAATATATAAGATAGAAGCAGGGAGGTGGTTTCCATTGGTGGGTGAAACTAGTACTAGGGGCAATGGCCTCAAAATAAGGAGAAGCAGATTTAGGACCGAATTGAGGAGGAACTTCTTCACCCAAAGGTTATGAATCTGTGAAATTCCCTGCCCAGTGAAGCAGTTGAGGCTACCTCGTTGAATGCTTTTAAGGCAAAGACAGATAGACATTTGAACAGTAAAAGAATTAAGGGTTATGGTGAGCAGGCAGGCAAGTGGAGCTGAGTCCACAAAAAGATCAGTCATGATCTTATTCAATAATGGAGCAGGCTCGAGGGGCCAGATGGCCTGCTCCTAGTTCTTATGTCCTTATAAGCCTACGGCCATACTAGTCTGAAAAACACCCGATCTCGTCTGATCTTATGTTCTTATAAAAGACAATAACAAGAAATCACCAGCATAATCTAAGGGAGCAAAGTCCAGGATTATTGATGAATTGCTGGATAATAACATAATCTATGTCGGTTGGAGAGGCTGAGTACATGACAGGATCGTCGAACAACCATCAGGATCTCTCAAAAATTCTATCAAACGAAACGGCTTCACATCCGCCATGCCGTCACCCCGATGCCCAGGCAACTCGGAGTTTAGGCCCCGACCGGGGGAAATTACTCGACACAACCAACCACCTGCAGCCTCTCAAGACGAGCATTGAGAACAGAATAATACAAGACTAGTGGTCTGGGGTCCCAACCAATTCCAGGCCCGAGACCGGATGCAAGGTATTGCCTCAAACCCGATGCACCAGCCTCCAAATCAAGATGGCTAAAGCATGGCAACCAGTTTTCAAACTCAATCAGGAACTCTCCTCCCACATCTCGCAAGAAACATGGCTCATGAACACTCCTCGTCTCGCCTCCACTTTGAGTCAGCCAGGATAGGCGACGCACCATGCAGCAGGATTTCTATGAACCAAAGGCAGGAGACCTCCCTTCCAACATAAGGTTAGATGTGGGGATGTTTACTGACGATTGCATGATGTTCAGCACCCTTTGCGACTCCTTGGACACCGAAGACGTCCATGTGCAAAGAGACTCAAACCATCACCCCTTAACATTCAATGACATTACCATCACTGAATTCCCCCACTATCAACATCCTGGGGGTTACCATTGACCACAAAATGAACTGGCCTCGCTGTATAAATACGGTGGCTATACGAGGTCAGAGGCCAGGAATTTCTCCCCAAAGCCTATCCACTGACGACAAGGCACAAGTCAGGAGTGTGATGGAATACTCCCCACTTGCCGAGATGAGTGCAGTTCCAAACGCTCTCAAGAAGTTCAACACCATCCAGCACAAAGCAGCCCGTTTGATTGGCGCCCCTTCCACAAGCATTCACTCCCTCCACCACCAACAGTAGCAGCCGTGTGTACCACCTACAGCATGCACAGCAGGAACTCACCAAGGTTCCTTACAGACCCACGATCACTGCTATCTAGAAGGACAAGGGAAGCAGATCCATGGGAGCACCACCATCCTGACTCGGAAATATATCATCCTTCCTTCCTTTAAGGATTGCTGAGTCAGAATCCTGGAGCTCCCTTCCCAATAGCAGTGTGGATGTACCAACACCACAGGGACTGCAGCGGTTCAAGAAGGCAACTCACCACCACCTTCTCAAAGGAAATTAGGGATTAGCAGCAAATGCTGGCCTAGCCAGACTAGCCGACATCCAGTAAAAAATGAATTTAAAAAAGCACAGGCTAGCAACTGATTGAAACTCACTGCTCGACCAGCTAGTTACCTTGGCGATGCGAATGCCATTCACCCACTGGTGAAGAGTTCTGACATCATCGCAGCAGAGGTATTTGATATATTGAGATTTCTTCTGGATTTGAGGGTGCTGCAAAAGAAAACCACAAATAGTAGAATAAACTGTTATTCATGACACGATAGGCATCGAGGCATTAAAAAAAACCTTACCATTTTGCTGTGGTCAGGCTAGAAATTTAAAAATGTAAGCCCAAACTGGTGAACCCCTCTCAAGGTGCATTTGACTTTACATCATTATTCAACATACAATGCACTTTTGTGTGTGTATCACTTTACTTCCTTTCATCACACTTTGCATCAATATCTTCCACCATGTATTCCTACATTCACAGATTTATGGAAGATGAAAGAGAGGAGGACAGCCAAGAGGGCACATATTTAGCCATTAACACATTCGGATCTCTTAATGTGACACTATCAGCATCCTTCTCAGCCTTGATCACCTCCATTTACAGAGCTGCCAATCTTTCCCAACATAATTCAGTGTTCCAGACACCAAAAAAATCAGTATTCTGGCAGTAAAATCAGTAGTTTCATTTCAAAGAAAAAATGCCCACCAATCGGAAGTACAGCCGTACACCTTTATTGCACAAATCTAAAACACAAATTAAAAATGCAATTCTAATGCTTTTACATACATGTCCATCATGAGTGTGTTTTCTCAAATTAAGTTTCAAACATTCATTAAACCTAAGAATGAAAAATGTACACAAAGCATTCACCTTTTTAAATGAAGTTCAAAATTATCCTTACACTGTATCAGAGCTCAGTTCAACCTTACAGATGCAGCTCTTTGCATTTGTCAAGACAGTGCTGCAATCACCTTTCATGTGAAATAGTCCTTCAAACTACACATCTTAATTTCAGAGTTTATCTCAGGCTTACTTAGGGATATACATGTAGCTCTTGAACACTTATCAAGCAGTTTTGCATTGAATTGCATTTTATGACAGCGCTGTCCTTTGACTTGAGTGTAGACTTTCTGGGTTAGGAAGCCAGAAAGTGTCTCGGTTGCTAAACTGGGTCGAAACTCAGTGGATTTCTTCCTGACCAGACTAAAGATTTGTTCATCTTGGTTGATTTTTCCCCTCAGCTAGGAGATATCTACCCAAACTTTGTCTGATCGTCTGTCTAATGCAATACCTTCCAATGAGTCAACCTGGAATTGAGCAAATTCCACTTCTAAATCATCCAGCACATCTTCCATGATATGGGATCTCTTTGCAAAGTTAGAAACTGATGTAAAGCTTCCCTCTATCTTCCCCCCTGGATTTGCCACTCTTGCATGTAGCAGAAATTCGTCCCGAGAGGGAAATTTGGTGTTCACATAGTCACACACTGCAACATAGTACTTTCGTACTGATGAGTAGAAGTTACTCCTATCTTGCGAGAGGTGGTGTCCCGTCTTGAGAAACTGCCTGGCTTGTTCACCAACGACGAGGTCTTCATCGGACTTCTGGTTGCATTTGTCCTTGTACATGCAGCTAGCAGGCAATGGGACACTGGCAATTGCAGCAGGTTTCACAACAGGTCCTGAAGAAAGCCAAGCAATGTTTGATAATAATAATAATAATAATAAATGCTTCTTGTCACAAGTAGGCTTCAATGAAGTTACCGTGAAAAGCCCCTAGTCGCCACATTCCGGCGCCTGTTTGGGGAGGCTGGTACAGGAATTGAACCCGCGCTGCTGGCCTTGTTCTGCATTACAAGCCAGCTGTTTAGCCCACTGTGCTAAACCAGGCCCTTGTAGAATCGATATCTTGGGAGTTCATTTTGGAGCTCTAGATTGGGCCTGTTGAACAAAGGAAGTGTATATTGAAGAAATACAATACAGTTTGTTTCTGTCACAAACCTTTGCATAATTCCCAGCAACTGTTCCTCGAGATGGCTCTACTGTTGTATTAGCAAGAGGGTTGCTAACTGGGAGAGATTTCTTCCTGCTTCCAGCACTTGGAACTGCTGCTTTTTCCATCTTTCTTACTACCATGCACAAGAACAGCAGTTTTCTGAACAAATCCTGCACTGGTCTTTTTGGTATCACCGTTGTAGGGGCCTGTTTCCTGACAGCGGCTGAAACCAGGCAACCACTCTTTGATTTTGCAACGTGAAAGCTGGTTTTTGTTCCTGCATATAATGTTCTTGATGTAGATTATGTGCTACATGTGACATACCCTGTGTGTGTGGAGGTTGAGCAATCTCCTTGGTGATGGTCTCTGCTGCTGGAGCCTTGGTAGAGGTCTTTCCAGAACCTTCAGTCACTTAGCATTTCTCAAGCTCCCATCATTCTTTCTTTTTCCTTTCCCTAATTCTGCTTCTTGGGAGAAGTATTCTTGTAACGCAGACCATTATTCCAGAAATCTGTTTAGTGCTCTTTCCAGGGATAACCATGTCATGCAGACACGTTTTGAGTATTCTGTGATTTTCAAAATTGCACAATGTTTGTATTTCCTTGAACTCTTTGTGGCACTTGCTAGACTTCTCAAGGTAGTAATAGACTGGTACAAGCAAGTCCACTGGAGAGAATGGTAACTGACTTGCCCCTTTCTCTGCAGCCAGATAAAGAAGGTGCATTGGACATCCAAGAATGAAAATATCTGGGTTTTGTTTCTTCACAAAGGAAGCGACACCCTTGTGGACTCCCATCATCACTGCTGCGTTTTCTGCAGAAAAGCATATCATGTTTTTCCAAGGAATGTTGGCTTCCTTAAGAACATGGTCCAGAAGTTGGAAAATGTTTTTGCCGCTTGATCTCTCTTTCAGTGTCACTATTTCAAGTAGCACATTGATCACCCTGTTCACATCTGCATCAAAGAACCAAACAATGATAGGATAGAGTTGTTCCTCCGCACCACGGTCAGAACTCCCAGAGATGGAGAACGGGATTTGCCTGATTTTCCCGAGGAAGTCACCTTTCGTCTTTTGGCCTAGAATCTTGGCAATTGCTGTTGTCAGGTCTGGCGTGAAGCAAACGTAGAAGCAATCGAGCTATCCAGGAACATCACTTTCACAACATCAGTCAAATGATCAGCGGCAGAAAACGCCACATTGTCCTCAATCAAGAAATGTGTCAAAGTTCCTGCTCTTATGTCAGAGTAGTCTTTCTGTTGCATGAAAGGTTTTATGTCACGGGTGCTTTCCGAAACTTGTGCCATAGCATGATGTTTCTTGGATCACATGTGCCTGTATGTCATTTGCTCCTCCGTGAGTGATGCTGAAGTCCGACGAGCAGAGTATTCATCCTTTATCGATTGTACAATAAAGGACCATCTTGATGTGTAGTCCTTCCAGGTGAAAGTCTGTTTTCTAGATTTAGCACCAGATAACGAAGTCATGATCGCTACTTACTCAACATTTCCATGGGTTTTCTTCCAACTTGACTATGCCGTCAGTACAAGAGACTAACAGGCATGAACTGAGGCCTACTGGTAACTCTTTTACAAACATCCCGACTGTAGTTTGATTCCTCCCCACATGACTAAGTCAAAACAGAAACAGCTGGAACTGGTAGATAATGGAAAGCACTAGAAAAATTATTTTATAACCTGCAGAGAGAACAATACAGCAGGGTTTAAATTACCCATCTATTTTTTTTAAATTATTAAGGATGGAATCCTGATTCCCAGAGAACACAATAGAACAAAAGGCAACGACCATACATTTTAAAATTGCATCACATCACACCATACAATTTCCAATGCTGTACAGACCTTTGATAATGTATGATCTACACAGGTGATTGTGCAGTCGACCATGGACTTGATTTTTTTTATCCCAAGAAAGTATACAGGCACCATGATGGGAGACTGCATGACACGCATGCACTGTATCGTGTGAGGGGCAGGGTGGAGATGGGAGGGGATGGGGTCTCTGCGTGGAGCCCTGCCTTCCAGCAGCAGACACCAAGGAAAACAATCGAAGGGAGCATCGAATACTCCCTTTTTACTGTGTGGAGTCTGAACGTTCTCCCAGTGTCTGCGTGGGTTTCCTCTGGGTGCTCTGGTTTCCTCCCACAGTCCAAAGTGGGAGGTTAGGTGGATTTGCCATGATAAATTGCACTTAGTGACCAAAAACGGTTAGATGGGGTTATTGGGTTATGGCGAAAGGGTGGAAGTGAGGGTTTAAGTGGGTCGGTGCAGACTCGATGGGCCGAGTGGCCTCCTTCTGCACTGTATGTTCCATGTTCTATTAATAGCGAAATGTTTCGGGAGGAATGCATTTGTTTGTTAATCAGACCCCCCCCCCCCCCAAAATCAACCCCATAAAACCAGCCAGCCCTCCACAGTGGACACCCTCTTAATATTTTTTTTCCTCCCAAAAAAACTCCTCTCGCTTAAATTACTCTCCTTCAGTGCGGTGTGTTGGATTTGACCGAGGGCTGCAGTGGATTGCATATTACTTTAAAAAAAAAAAAATTAATTTAGAGTACCCAATTATTTATATTCTCTTTGTCTTTCTGTCCGTGACATCTTTGTCAATCTCCAATTCTACCCAGCCCCACTACCCCCCCCCCCCACCCTATTTTCAGTTCTCTCCAGCTTTGGGTCATTCAGACTTGAAACATTAGCTCCCTCTCTCTCCACAAATGCCATCAGATTTGTTTAGGTTGTCCAGTATTTTCTGTTTTGTTTCAGTTTCCAGCATCCACAGTAATTTGCTTTTACTTACAAGTATAGTCAAGTCTGGAGGTAACAAAGACATGATGGGGGAAGTGTTTCAGCAGGCAATTGCCTGAGCTCAAAGTACAGATTAGAGACATTTCACAGGGGAAAGTGAGCAATCTTGGTTATGAAGAGCATACAGCATTTTAAGCTCAGCTCAAAGTCAAATGTGACACCAAAGTTGCAGAGTCTGGTTCACCCCAAGATAGTGGCTAGGGAGGGGAATGGAGTTTGAAGATTTTCCAAAAAATCTGAACTAAAATCTGCCCGGATTGTATTGACTGGTGGAATAGGCTCGATGGGGTGTATGATCAAACCCTGCTCCCACCTTGTATTTTTGTGTGAGATTGTACCATTGACTTGATTGGGACAGCTGGATGAGTCAGAAGGTCTTGGATTTCTCTTCTGCCCTCTTTACTACATATAACTCGAGCTTGGTGTTTGCTATGTTTGCTAACCACCACTTCCTGGTTGACCTCCATCTCTTAACAAGTTGGATAGTGTCCTATCCTGTGGGTCTTAGCCATTCGGATCTGTTGGTCAAAGATAGAAAAAGATGCAATTCAAACGAACGGGCCTTTCCAGAGGTATTCAAGAGCCTTGGTGATAAATTGAACCCTGAGAAACCATTCACTCATAACCCTGATTGAAGCTCAGAAGGAAGTGAATGCATCAATCAGATCCTTCACAGATGGTATGGGAATGTATTGTGGACTACGGCCAATAAACTTAATCAAGTTAAGAGGGAGTAGGACAGTCATTTAGTGAGAAAAATCAAACAGAGATATTAACGAGCAATGCCATCTGCTTTTGAACTCGAGACCTCACAAATAGATTGAAATGTTTTTTTCCAGCCCTCACATGCCTAGTACTGGCAGAAAGTAGTTCAGCAGCAACATCTCGCACATGACGTATTCAAAACAGCCACTGCCCACACAGCCTGTGGCTTTCTTTAGCTGGGCTTTTAAAAAATAATTGATGGCAGACAGTCATTTTGGAAAACCAAACACTCTGTATAATGTCTTTGATACTCTGCAGTACCGTCGCTGAACACAGTATCACCAGACAGTTCCATATGCTGTGAACAGAATTTAAAATCTTCAGCCCCATATATATTTCAACCATTTATCAATGTTATCTGTACACCTGGCTTGCAATACAGTGTGTCACTGGCAAAGCTGCTGACGATTTCCCAATTCTGTTAACTGGCCTCCTCGGCTCCAAGGGCTAGTATTGCTTGGTTAGTAAATTGCACATTTAAAAAAATAAATAAATTTAGAATACCCAATTCTTTTTTTCCCAATTAAGGGGCAATTTAGTGTGGCCAATTCACCGACCCAACACATCTTTTTGGGTTGTGGGGGTGAGACGCATGCAGACACAGGGAGAATGTGTAAACTCTACACGGACAGTGACCCAGGGCTGGGATAGAGCCTGGGTCCTCGGCACCGTGACGCAGCAGTGCTAACCACTGTGCCACCATGCCACCCTGTGAGCTGCATATTAACAGTGGCTGGTGCATAAAAGAACCATCCTGTTTCATGTGCAACAGCATACAGATCAGACAATTCTAGGTTTGATTCCTAGTCTTTGCCTGAAGGGATCTTGCTCCTGATTGTGTGTGTCCATAGAATCCCTACAGTGCATTCAGCCCATCGAGTCTGCACCGACCCTCTGAAGAGCACCTTACCTCGACCCATGCCCCGCCCTATCCCTGTACCCCCACTTAACCGGCACATCTTTAGACTGTGGGAGGAAACTGGAGCACCCGATGAAAACCCATGCAGACACTGGGAGAACATGCAAACTCCACAGTCACCCAAGGCCAGAATCGAACCTGGTCCCTGATGCTGACCACTGTGCATCTGTGTCCGTGTCTGCCCTGTGTCCCCCCCACACCCCCTTATAGAATGCATTAACCACTGAAGTGATACCACTCAAGTCACTTAAAGACCACAGGTCAAACTGGCTGCCAAATAGCAGCTCCCATTTAGAAAATGGCACTGAAAATGCTCCAGCAGTAAAGAGAGATTCACAAGTCCATCTGGATTTACAGAAGGGCATCTCCTCTGTGATAAGCAACTAACAGGCTGTACTGTAGCCTGCAATCCTGCCCCAATGTTCCCAGGTGACTATTTTGTACAAATATCAGCCTACGTCTTGCCTCCTGATGTTGATAGCCATGGGACAAACGGGTCACTGGTTCACGTGAGCCAGCGGTGCCGAGCCAGCTGTGAACTAGTTTTCCCACAATCATCCCAAATATTCTAGCCAGCAAAAGTTAGTATTTTATTCAATGGAAAGATTTACGGTGATTGCAGCTCTAGCCTCTGATCTGCAGGAAATTCTTCTGTAACTCTGGGGACTTTTGGAAGGAGAAAAATAAATAAGCAAACTGATTAATATAAACTGCAGCCTCCATTAAAATACTGCTACTGCTCAGTAGAGTCCCACGGCCAGAGATTCTTGGGCAGATTTTTATGTTTTGATATACTACAATTTCTCAACAGATTACTTTCCCAGATTATGTTATCCAATACAACTCAATTCTCCTTCAGACAAGTGGCTTTAGCAACACACCAAAGGTCACACGAAAAACAGTGAGATGTCAAAACATAGCGATTGCCTTCATAACAGCTCTGTGCATGTACCTACACCACATGAACTAAAGCAATTCAAGAAAGCAACCTTTCAAGGGCAGCAAGGGATGGGGAATTACTACTGACCTAGCTAGTGATACTCACATCCAATGAAAGAATAAATAATTTTAAAAATGCATATAGAATGAAAAGGAACGTGGACACATCAATAGAGATGGGCAAAAAGCCGAAGGGAAAGGGTAAAGGGAGCTTGTTCGTACTACAAGGATGCAGCAAGTGGTAGCCAACAGAATCTGTGTTAGGTCATCTGTCCATCTCTGGAGACGATGGACTGTGTCCAGGGTGTATGTCACTTTTGACCATCATCTGCTGTGGCTGTAGAGGCCGATTAGTGAGCTTCTGTCCATTCTGCAACTGACACAGAGGAATAGCTTTGGTCTGATGTCGACTGATGTTTTTTCTTTTCTTCCATCTGGTCATTTCCTTGTCGTCATACATTTATTTTGGTCCTCTGCTTTTTCTGTACCCTTCCTAACTGTTGATCTCCACTCTGGTCAACATCGAGGATTTCCCATGCATCAACTCTGATCCTGGTCAACTTGAAGTCTTGCTTGCAGACATCTTTGTATCGCAGAGGCAGGCGACCTGTTGGTATTGTGCCAATAGTAAGTTCACCATCGAGCACATCTTTGGGGTTGTGGCTGTCATCAATTCAACTCACTTGACCCAGGCCAACGGAGTCACCTCTGACTCAAGAGGGCAAATATGCTGGGAATCCCTGCGTACTTCATTATGCATCATTCTGTCGTGCCAGAGATGGCCAATATTCATCTGAGGCAGTGGAATATACTGGTTCCACTTCTGCTTTGTTTGGAAAACTTGGAATTATTGGATGCATAATTGATCTAAACTCAAGAACAATTTTGAAATTTACAAATAACTGCAAACAATGGATATGGGAAATCATGAAAGGCTGCACAGCATGCAGACAGTAATTCAACATTGGAAAATATCAGAAATATGGAAAGATTAAAGAGAAGCAGCGAGACTTTGCTGTGCAGATAAATAGATCATCCAAGGCTGCAAAAGTCGATGAGGCCAAAACGAATAGTCCTATTTATATTCAGAAGAATAAAATAGACAGGAGTGATGTACACAACCTTAATTATTGCAATTGGATGTACACATGTAGCTGGGGCAGCCAACAATTCGGATTAAAGTTCACATGAAGCTGCAGTCTGAAACATTTAAGTGTGTTTATATTGATTATGAAAATAGTGTGTAAAAGAGGCAAGTTCAGCACCTCTGACAGTTTGGGACTTAGAACATAGAACATAGAACGATACAGCGCAGTACAGGCCCTTCGGCCCTCGATGTTGCACCGACATGGAAAAAATCTAAAGGCCATCTAACCTACACTATGCCCTTATCATCCATATGCTTATCCAATAAATTTTTAAATGCCCTCAATGTTGGCGTGTTCACTACTGTTGCAGGTAGGGCATTCCACGGCCTCACCACTCTTTGCGTAAAAAACCCACCTCTGACCTCTGTCCTATATCTATTACCCCTCAATTTAAGGCTATGTCCCCTCGTGCTAGCCACCTCCATCAGCGGGAGAAGGCTCTCGCTGTCCACCCTATCTAACCCTCTGATCATTTTGTATGCCTCTATTAAGTCACCTCTTAACCTTCTTCTCTCTAACGAAAACAACCTCAAGTCCATCAGCCTTTCCTCATAAGATTTTCCCTCCATACCAGGCAACATCCTGGTAAATCTCCTCTGCACCCGTTCCAAAGCTTCCACGTCCTTCCTATAATGAGGCGACCAGAACTGTACTTAATATTAATGGTCCAAATAACCAGAAGTACACTGGAAGAGGGAAATGGAACCCTGGTCAGAGTACTACAAGAAACAAAGAACAGTACAGCACAGGAATAGGCCATTTGGCCCTCCAAGCCTGTGCCGATCATGATGCCTGTCTAACCAAATTTGTGTGGAGTTAATCTGCACTTCTAGTATCCGTATCCCTCTATTCCCATCCTATTCATGTATTTGTCAAGATGCTTCTTAAATGTCACTATCTCCCCTGGCAGAGAGTTCCAGGCACTCACCATCCTCTGTGTAAAAAAAACCTGCCTCACACATCTCCCCTAAACTTTGCCCCTCGCATCTTAAACCTATGTCCCCTTGTAATTGACTCTTACAGCCTGGGAAAAAGTGTCGATTGTTCTCAGGTGTTGAATTACAGGTCAGGATTGATCCCATTGATTGCAGGTACAAGCTCACAATGCTGCAATACTAAAACCCTTCTGAACTAAGCACTATTCATACCTTGAGTGCACAGCAGTAGTCGGTGGGAGCCTTGTACTTGCTACGGTAATCCTGCCCATAATACACATTCATGTGGTCCAGCTGAATGAAACAGGCCAGGTCCCGAGAGGTCTGAAAAACGAAATTGTCCTAGGTCAGTGTAATCAACAGCCTTTCATCATAAAGAGAAAATGCAAATATGCTGATATTATTTAAACGTGTGAAAGGGGGCTCAGACGAAAGACCGTTAGATCACGGTAGCTAGGACAAGATTAAGACATAAAAGGTTAATTTTCTAGAAAAAGACGACAAAACAAATAGTAGATAATGTATTCCCTGGGCAAAGACACCTGTAGCAATTATTAACAATTAAATGTGTATTCTTAAAGCATAATAGTAATAAAGCATAGAAATCCTTGTTCACAGTGAAGTGCTCGCAAGGTAAAATGGGACTTAGCCAACAAAACTTAACCACATTCTTTAGAAAAGAGGATTCACAAAGAATTCAGCCTGTTCAGCAGAAAACATTTCTGATCAGCAACCCCAGGCACCCGTTGCGAATAAAGAAATGGTTCCAGTCAGGAACCAGATTAAGATAAGGAGGATTGTATATACAAAGAGCCAAGGATAGTGAATAACGGATCTGGAAAACATCAGGACACTATGAGTAAGACCCTAAAGATCAACGAGCTGGTCACACAGTCCCATGTTGCCCAAAATTAAATTTCATTGGTCAGTGTATGTAATCTATAGCCATAATGATTGGACTATGTCCAGCCAAGGTGGGCTACTAACCTTCTGAAAATTGTATAATTACTGAACTCAGAACAATGTAAATTTAGAGTCGATTTGGAACTGCCCCAGATCACTCGCCCATGTCTTTTGGAAAATAAAAACGTCTTTAACCAGAGTTGCTGTCTCCATGAGTCTTTGTGTTAGCTGAGCCATAATTAGGGGCAGCACGGTAGCATGGTGGTTAGCATAAATGCTTCACAGCTCCAGGGTCCCAGGTTCGATTCCCGGCTGGGTCACTGTCTGTGCGGAGTCTGCACGTCCTCCCCGTGTGTGCGTGGGTTTCCTCCGGGTGCTCCGGTTTCCTCCCACAGTCCAAAGATGTGCGGGTTAGGTGGATTGGCCATGCTAAATTGCCCGTAGTGTCCTAAAAAAGTAAGGTTGGGTTACGGGTATAGGGTGGATACGTGGGTTTGAGTAGGGTGATCATTGCTCGGCACAACATCGAGGGCCGAAGGGCCTGTTCTGTGCTGTACTGTTCTATGTTCTATAATTAAGAAGGGAAATCCCTCATGTGAAAGACAGCTTAATATTTAGTCTCTGAAAACACTCCTACAACTTGGTTGTGGGCAAGAAGGGGAAGAAGAGTGAGAAATGCTTTTACAATAAAAGGGGGCTGGTAGTGGTAGACAAGTAAGAATAAAGATTTTTTGATAGAGGTAAGGAGATGTTGCCCATGTGTCACATCAACCTCCCTCTGCTGGTGCAGCCATTTCAGCCTCCTCAAAGAGACCGCCAAAGGGCTATGTTGAACAGCCGTGGTAGTTTAATCCAGCGTTTAAAAATCAGTTATCAGACTGATCAGACAGATCAAATCCAGTAAATAGATGTTTTTTTTGTAAATATCTCCAATCTCTAACTGTGGAATTTAGCAATCACTTTCCACTCTGCTTTGCTGAAGCTTACAGAAGGGCCATTCCACTACATCCTTGGACGGGTTAGGTGCCATTTGGGAGCGGCCGTTGTGGCGCAGCCGTTGTGGCGCCAAAATAACATTTATTTATTTGTAAATTAGCCTCAGTTGAGTTGGCTGCTGGTGCGGGTCCGCTGTCACAAGTGTTTCGTTCTATCACCATCTTTTAATATATTTTTTAACTAAACCAATTCGCATACCCATATGATGGCTGAGGAAGTATCAACGAAACGTGGTAAAGAAAAATTTGTTCATAACGGATTCCTTTACGTCTTTGACAAAACAAGCAAAGGTGACAGCGAAGTGAAATTTTGGCGTTGTGAGCAAAAAAACCGGTGCAAAGCACGGCTCCATACTAAAGCTGCAAACGTGGTGAGGCAGCTGAACAGCCATTCGCATGATGCTTCTGCTGCACAAGTAGAGGTTGCAATCGTGAAAACTAAAATAAAAAAGAGAGCACAGGAAACCCTTGAGGCACCGACTGTAGTTGTTAATGAATGTTTGACAGACATATCCCAAGCTAGTCTGCTTTGAGGAGAATGATAAGCAGAAAGCGTAATTATGTATTGAACGCCCCCACCAATCCAAGTGATTTACAACAATTGATTGTGCCAGAATGCTACAGGATATATGTCCCTCAACCAGGAGTGGAAGAAATTTTTTTACTTTGTGATAGCGGACCAGGTCACGACCGGATATTAATCTTCGGAAGACAGAGCTGGCTACAACACTTATTGACATCTGATATGTGGTTTGCAGATGGCACATTCAGTATTGCTCCCAGCCTCTTTTCTCAGATTTATGTAATTATGGTTAAAAAAAAAACACGGAGGAGCTACTCCTACGGTTTATGCTCTTATGAACAAATTTTTCTTTACCACGTTTCGTTGATACTTCCTCAGCCATCATATGGGTATGCGAATTGGTTTAGTTAAAAAATATATAAAAAGATGGTGATAGAACGAAACACTTGTGACAGTGGACCCGCACCAGCAGCCAACTCAACTGAGGCTAATTTACAAATAAAGAAATGTTATTTTGGCGCCAAAACAGCCGGCGCCAAAACGGCTGGCGCCAAAACGGCCGCGCCCAAACGTACCTAACCCTATGAAAGGTTACTAGCCGGCCATGAACCACCACAAAAACTAAAAAAGTATAGATATGCAGATAAAAGAATACATGAAACTGTTCTTAAATTTGAAAACATGGATGCTATCGAGTACTTGAGGAGCCTTGCTCATAATTACCAAATGAACTAAACTAAATGAACTAATTTAAGGTTTTTAAATTTACTTGCAACAATTTACTAGCCACAAAAACTAAAAAAAATTCTGTCGTCTGCGTCCAAACGGCCGCGCCAAATTGGCTGCGCCCAATTGTCCCATACCGTCCTTCGACCAGGTCTAAAGCTATCCATCCTTGCCTGACCGGCTATGTATTTCATGGGAGCTTCTGCCTGTGCCCGTAGAAAGCTGCCACAAAGCAGTTGTACCAGCAGGATGCTACCCTACAACCAGTGCCCTCGCAGATCTCAACTTGAGTAGAGGAAAGGGAGGAATGTCAGTTTGTTACCAAGTAGTGATATGATCTCTGTAGAAACAAATAACCTTCAAAAAGAAATTTGAACTTTAATAACTGAAAGGATGCTGTGACAAGATTTCACATTTTAAGACTTTTACTGCAACAAAAGACTCAAAGCACTATTGACTCAACAGTATTTTGTTAGTAACTTTATACTTTAAAGAACATTACCTTTTTCTTTTAGCACAATCGAAAACACACTTCAGATCTGCTTTACACTTTCTTTCACAGTGACTTAACTTCCAAGAGTTAACTTATTATTTTCTCAACCTAGGAACTTAACCCCAGAACTATATTTGAAAATGTGATTTTTCCTGGAGACTCGCACTCTAGCTAAAGCTAGACAAATCTTCCAGGTTCTTTTTACCTCCACACAAATTTGGTCTTTCCAATGAGTGTGAGCTCCCACCTGCATTCCTGTGCAGTGAACTGAAGACTTTTAGCCTCTAGCTGCTCTTGCTCGCCCCTGCACCCTGGCAGACTAACTGTGGCAGAGAGTTATCAGGGATTTCTTGGACCCTTCCCTTCTCAAGCCCATCTCCATGACAACATAAATTACATGGATTATTACTCGGGTAAAAAGGCTGCTCATCTATCCTGGAGACCCCAACTCTCTTTTTAACTTGAAAGTAAATGGACTGCTTTTTGAAAGCAAAATTGTTTCCAACCCAATATTTTGGAACTCGAGACTTTCAGTCAATCCACTGTTAGTACACTGGCTGTTGCCATCGTCTCCATGAAGCTTGCACCTTCCTCTCAGTAAAACAAACAATCTGACCTCTTCTTTAATCTCACAAGCATCCAAGTTTGTTGTTAGGCAGACTTCAGAGCAGGTCACATGATCCCTATCTTTTTACTTTAAAGACACAGTCCCAAAACAATCTTATATATCTCTTAATTGTAACAGCAGTCTGTCAGATCTCTTATAAACTGGTTCAAGAACACTGGCAAACCCTAACCAGCAAATGGCCTCAGAGATTAAGTTACAATCTGGTGCAGCATTAAGTGGCATTGGGTTTAATTTGTCACCATTTGTATCCACATTAAGAATCATTGCAATTCCTCAACTCCATACGCATAGCATATAACTCTCCACCTTTCTTAAAAGCATTTGTGTGAGGAATATTTAAGTTGACAATTCTGTCCATGCCATAGTATGTTTGACATAGCTACTGGATCAGACCCATGCAAAGTTATCAATGCAGCCAACTGTTTTGGATAGCAAGAATGACAGTGATGACAATGAAAAGTAATGAAGAACATCACAAAATAGGGCTTGAGGTATGGCTGAAGTCACTGCAGTATTTTCAGAAGTATTCTCAAAAGCAATTACATTTTCTGCCATTACAGTTGCTATATGATTTATTTGATAAAAAAGGACCTACTGAACCATACCTTTGTCTTGCCCTTAGGCACGTAATAGATTCCAGAGGCTCGGAGTAGGAAGTAGCGCTTCTTCCAGGATTTTTTGCCATCCTCCTTCAACCAAAGCAACCCCTCAATTTCTGGAACAGTCACAGAACTGCCACAAAAAAACTCCTGCAGCAAAAGCACAGAACAGAACAATTAAGGCAGGGGAACGGGACCAAGTTAAATGCCCTTTCAGAGAGCAACCTCAGTGGGCCGAATTTCCACCTTCTGGGCTGTCAATATTCGTAATTCTGTAATTCACACACAGCAGAGACCAGAGTATAAGGTTATTGAATAAATTGGCCCCAGTTGTGAGAAGCATTTAGATCCAGCATTTAGGAGAAAGTACACCCATAATCTAATGCTTGACTCAGTATTTTGAATATAGAGGGGCAGGGAGAAAATTAGGTAGGGAACATAGGCCCCAAGTTTTCTGCAGACATATCCATTAACTTTGCAACTTGGAGAAGGGCTAATATAAATTTCAGTTAACAATTATTCAATAGCATACCTCATTTTTCTGATCCGTTATTGTTTTTGTTTCTTATTTCAGCACCGCTCCTGGACAGGCAATAATGCAGAAGCCAGCTCCATGTACAACACATTTTGATAAGGCACTGCTCAGATTTTTCATGAGAGATTTTGCCTAGGCCAGCCCCACCCTGTGCCCAGCATTTGGGTTTTTTTTCAAAATCACAATAAACTCCCTCCAGATTTTTTACCCTTCTTTCAAGGACCATTTTGATTCTCTTTCAGTACCATTTAGAGCAGTGGTGGACAATCTGTAGCTCAGAAGCCATATGCGGCCCATGAGTGCAGCCCATGAGACATTCTGTACTCCCGTTGCTCACGCGCAAGGTCAACACATTCCACTGATTTCTATCTGGGTAGTTTTCTTTCCCCACCAGTATGACTGACGTGATACACACGTAAAGCCAGGGCAAGTGAAGTGAGATGTGTGCTAATTGCTCACAACATTGACTGTGAAAGTTGTGCACTCCCTCGGTGTCCAAAGTGTAAATATTTCTTTTGATTTTACCATTTGAAATTGATGACAGTTCTATGAACGTATAAATGATTAAACATTTTCTATAACTCACTGAAATATCTGACATGTATTAAAGGTATTCAATCTTATTCATGGGATCATGGTTAGTGAACAAATCGGATTTCAATCTTGCAGCCCACTGAGATAAAGGAAGTCCACTCATGCGGCCCACTCACTAGCCTATGTTGCTGATCACTGATTTAGAGAGTGATAAACCAGGCAGAGTTATGGTGGCTGATTTAAATGGGAAACACCCTCCAGAAACAATAATTCTTTTGTCATCAAAGTTTAAAAATACCTATGTCCAAGATCCTTGATTAGTCAATGGGACAGAGTTCCAGGTCACCAGCCAGGCAAATGTTACAACCACAGTATTTAAAGTGGAGATGAGCCAGGATACCCAAACATTCCATAGTTGATATTATAGCTTTGCCAGAAAGGTACGGCTCAACCCATTTGAGAACTCTATCTTCGAGGCAGGCTTTTTTTTTTAAAACAGTACTACCGTTGGACTTAACTGCCTTTTAAAATATATTTTGTTAGGAATAACTGTTAAATATTTTTAAACTTTAACAACTCACAAAGTGTAATGATTACATTTTTTGCAGATTTGAGCTCAATATAGATAGGGTCCTCATATGAAAGCCTCTTTTATAAAACTTTCCAACAATAACATATTTTGCAGTATACTGGTGGAAAGTGACTGTGTGTATTAACACTGGGAAGACCATAAGCACACTGTGTGCTGGCACACAGGAGTTGGTGTTCTTTGCAGAAAGGAAAAGGTATAGCAAGTTGACTGGTTCATTCTTTCAGACTTTTAACAGAGAGCAGCTGTTAATGTGAAATCAGCAGACGCAAACTGAGTAGAGGGTACAGCTAGAACTTGGTTTTGGTATACCAGGGATGGGTAAAAGAGAAATATCCAGCTTTGGCTCACTATTCACTGATCCCTCATTAGAAAGTTGGGGTTTGGAGAGGAGGTATTAACAGTCAAGAGAGATCTAGGTGTACAGGTCCACAGGTCACTGAAAGGGGCAATACAGGTGGAGAAGGTAGTCAAGAAGGCATACGGCATGCTTGTCTTCATTGGCCGGGGCATTGAGCATAAAAATTGGCAAGTCATGTTGCAGCTGTACAGAACCTTAGTTAGGCCACACTTGCAGTATAGTGTTCAATTCTGGTTACCACACTATCAGAAGGATGTGAAGGCTTTAGAGAGGGTGCAGAAGAGATTTTCCAGGATGTTACCTGGTATGGAGAGCATTAGCTATGAGGAGAGATTGAATAAACTCGGTTTGTTCTTACTGGAACAACGGAGGTTGAGGGGCGACCTGATATAGGTCTACAAAATTATGAGGGGCATAGACAGTGGATAGTCAGAGGCTTTTTCCCAGGGTAGAAGGGTCAATTACTAGGGAGCATAGGTTTAAGGTGCGAGGGGCAAGGTTTAGAGGAGATGTACGAGGCAAGTTTTTTTTACACAGAGGGTAGTGGGTGCCTGGAACTCACTGCCGGAGGGGGTGGTGGAAGCAGGGACGATTGTGACGTTTATGGGTCATCTTGACAAATACATGAATAGGATGGGAATAGAGGGATACGAACCCCGGAAGTTGAGAAGATTTTAGTTTGGATGGGCAGCAAGGTCGGCTCAGGCTTGGAGGGCCAATGGGCCTGTTCCTGTGCTGCACTTTTCTTTGTTCTTTTGGTTCTTTGAGGTGAACTGTTGACAGTACGTTTTAGTTTAGACTCAATAACCTGCACATGTAAATGGCAGTTGATTCTCTTCCATACTCAAGATGGCCTGAGGGGGCTGCAGGGGCTGCCAAAACTGCAATAGTGTCTTCAGGAGAGAAGGCGGGAGCAGAGGAGAAATTGGGGCAAATACAAAATCCTATCAGAGGGACATTTTCAGGGTAGTCCTTCCTCCTCAAGAGAGATTTCTTAATGTTTCAAAATTAAAAAATTCTGTACTAACCAGAACTAGCTTCTCATTTAAAAAAAATAAATTTAAAATGCCAAATTCTTTTTTTCCAATTAAGAGGTAATTTAGTGTGGCCACTGCACCTACCATATACATCTTTGGGTTATGGGGGTGAGACCCACGCAGACATGGGGGGGGCTTCTCATTATCAACATGCCTGATGTTTGGAATTATAGAATGCAAGCATGATATTTGCTGTTAACATCAACCAGGGGCTAGTTTAGCACACTGGGCTAAATCGCTGGCTTTTAAAGCAGACCCAGGCAGGCCAGCAGCATGGTTCAATTCCCGTACCAGCCTCCCCGAACAGGCGCCGGAATGTGGCGACTAGGGGCTTTTCACAGTAACTTCATTGAAGCCTACTCGTGACAATAAGCGATTTTCATTTCATTATATACTCAATCCATATTAGAATGCTACCTTTGAAGCAAGCGCATTTATCACATTTTAGATGCAAGTACTTGTCCTTTCCTGATTGCTAAATATCTGGGATGCAGAAATGTTCAAGTTCAAAGTTACCATGATAAACCAAACTGCTCATCTGATTAATGCCAGATTTACTTAATCAACTCCTGAAATTTAAAAATCATTTCCAAAAATAATTAATTCCTGAAATACAGAGCAGTGTCCTGACCCGCACAAATAAATAAATTCCTATTGAAGAAAATGGGGGGTGGGGGAGCAGAAGAGATATTCAAAGGGAATACTGAAGACATGGAAATCGAATAAACTTGAGTCAGTGTTACTTATTGATTTGATACGGGAATGGGGCCCACTTTAACAGTCCACCTGGGCAACGACAAGCATCTAGCTGGGCGATTAGTGATTTTATCTTTCCAAACTTGGCTTACATCTGAAACTGATTTAACATGGGAGCGAAAGTTAGAGATCCGTCACTGAGGTTGGGAACAGTTGAGGAAATCGTAAATAAATATGCCAAAAATAAAGCATGTAGGGCTCTTTTGAGATTTTGCTCTTTTTGTGCTGGTATTGGGACCAGCTCCCCAAGATGCTAGCTTTTACCCCACACACTGCAGGCAAAACCACAATTTATTTCAAATACTTGCATTTACTTCAGAATTAATTTATTTGAAGCAATCTCTTGTCTTTTGAGGATTGCATGCATGGAAACTGAATTTTATTCCACCTTGGTATTAAACGGCAAATATTTTCAGTTCTTTTTATGCAAATAAAAAGGTTTTAAAATCCAAGCATTTTCCCCATTGGTTTGTTATTTTCACTTATACCTGACTTGGTTCCTCTCAGTTTAAATGATGTGACGAGGACAAATCCCCTCACTCAAAGGGTTGAGAATCATTTTGGAATTCTCTACCACAGGAAGCTGTGGATGCTCCGTCATTGAGTACAAGTCACAAATTGCCAAGATTTTGGATACTAAGTGAATCAAGGGATGGGGATAATACAGGAAAGTACAGCTGAGGTGGTTCAGCCATGATACTACCAAATGGTGGAGTAGGCTTAAGGCAATGAATATCCAACGCCCATTTCATTTTACAGCATGAGTATTTATGGATTTTGTTTCAGATTGGAAGTGTTTTTTTTTACAAATTTAGAGTACCCAATTCATTTTTTCCAATTAAGGGGGAATTTAGCTTGGCCAACCCACCTAGCCTGCACATCTTTGGTTTGTGGGGGTGACACCCACGCAAACACGGGGAGAATGTGTAAACTCCACACAGTGACCTAGAGCCGGGATCGAACCTGGGACCTCGGCGCCAAGAGGAAGCAGTGCTAACCTCTATGCCACCGTGCTGTCCTCAAAGTGTTTTTTTTTTTAACCTCAAGTTCAGTCCTCTTTGGGACAATCACTCGTCTGAAAGCCAATGAGAAAAGCTGACCCTCGCAATTGTTAGATACCCATTGAGCTTCAATTATCTCAGAAATTGAGCTTGTGCACCTGACTTACCTCGAGTAATGCTTCTTTGTTTCTATCTCCCATCTCAGAATTCTCTCTCTTCCCCAGCAGGTAATTCTGTGATACATAAAAGCACATTAGTGCAGTTAATTACATATTTGAAACATCTGTACATTAACCCAGAGATTCATTGCTTGCTGCTGTCCCGAAGCTAAGATCAGCTGACATTTTGGTCTTACTGCATACAAAGCTATTTTCATTTTCAGCTGGATGCAACCTGCTCTGGGAAAGCCAGTGACAGAACACCACGGCTTCGGCACTGCTCAGCATCCTGGAACAAGTCACAGTAGTCAAGCAACGCCTCGATTTTTAAATTTTCATCTCGTTTTCAAATCCCTCCTTAGCCTCACTTCCCCAATCGCTGTAATCTCCTCCAGCCCAAACGTAGTCTAAATAAGGCTCTATAGATGTTTAATAAAACTGTCCTGCTTTTCAATCTATCCCTTTGGCAATTAACCCCGGTGCCTTGCTTATTTTTTCCAATGGCCTTTTTAACCTATTTTTTTAAAAATTCATTCATGAGTCGAGGGGCGTTACTGGTAATGCCAGTATTTGCTGCACATCGCCGATTGCCCTTCCTACCATTAAGTTATTATTCTGGCATCACCAACAAACACATCAACCATTATACTCCCACCGTTTGGCAGCATGGATTAGATACATAGTAAAGCTCCCCCTCTACCCAGATCCTATCAAACACTCCTAGGGCAGATAAAGCACAGGGTTGGATACAGAGCGAAGCTCCCTCTACACTGTCCCCCTCCCAGGGCAGGTACAGCATGGTGTTAGATACAGAGCAAAGTTCCTTCTTCAACTGTCCCCATCAAACACTTCCAGTACAGGGAGCACAACAGGGGTTAGTTGTGGACTTCGTTCCCTCTGCATTGTTCAGTTAGATACCTCATCCCAACATCAATGGAGTGTTTCTTATTGCAATACCTTGCCATTTCCCACACCAGCCATCCCACAGCTCCTGAATCTAATTGCCAATTAATACTATACAAGAGGCAGTTTATGCTGTGGCAGCATGTTTGCTACAAACTGATTTGGTACTCTCCCAAACGTATTTCATAGAGGAACCCAAAGATAACAGAAAAACGTGAAGCTGGCTTTGATTAAAAACAACAAAAACTAACACTCAAGCTAAAATTAATGACATTGTGCCAAGGGAACTGAAGTATTCTGCATTCCTACTGTTTCCAACATGTAATACAAAAAGCTTACTGTGTGCCTGACATTTAGGTGAGGACTTTGAACCTCAGAGCACAAAGATTTGTGAAGCAAGAACCTGAACAACTGGACTAGCCATTGGTCCTGGCAACTACAATACGTCACAACTTCCATTATACTCCAATATTCAATTCTAACTGCTGATTCCTGGGCTCCAGGCAAGGGAGCACAGAACTTATCTAGGTTTTAAATGAATCAAGTATAACAGTCCAACCATGAGTGTTAAACCAGCAATTCAATGAAAGATCATAATGTGTCTTGTGAAATATGAGCACAAAACCCTTGTGTCTTGCAGATGTCATGTGAACTGACATCTCCACAGTCCACATCTTGGAATCTGCATTACAATAAAATGAAACAGTTAGGTAGTAGTTGTATGCAGTGTGGAAATAATGTAAGACAGTTCAATTGATTAAGGTACCAGTGAATAATAAATGCAAGTAGCCTGCGGGATGACAATAAGAAAGTAATTCTACATCATTGTTGAGGTCTACCGTTTGTCAGAAGCTTCACATACCTGTGGATTTTTAAAAAGTGCGTATTTCTCAATGCGTTCAGTAAACATGAGCTTATTCTGACTGTCTCGAGTCCAGTTCAGCAAGTTCTCCACCAGATTTTCGTGATCTTCAAAAATTCGCTCTGAAATTAAAAGAAAACGAAGAGAAAGAAAATTAAACAGTCAAGAACTAGTGAAATTATCAAATGTCGTTGATAGCCAGTAGTTATATTATGGGAGGATCTAGTCCTTCTGCAATTTATATAATTTAGAACAGTGGTTCTTGAACTATTGGTTTGGGCATGCCACTTGCTGATTATGATAAGTAGCCTATTTTTTTAAATTTAAGTTCATGTTCAGGTTCTGGAGAAAGTATAAGTCCCTCATCCCACTCCAGAGTAGTTTTGATCCCCTCTACAGTTTGTCCATAAACTACCAACTTCATCTCTACAGTTTTCAGGAACAATTTTTTTACCAGAGTACTGCAGAATAATTTATCAGTGTGTGTCAGGGACTATCAGACCAGACCCACTTCAGATCCTAGTGAGCCAGACAGAATTCAAAGGAAATTGACCTAGGTGAAAGGTCACAGACCTGAAACATCAACTCTTTCTCTCTTCATAGATGGTGCTTTATAAGCGGAGCATTTCCAGCACTTTATTTTTATTTCAGATTTCCAGAATCTGCAGTGTTTTGTGTTTAACTCATTGCCACTTCCCTTCCAGAAATGCTCACTTTGATGTACTGCTCTTCTCTCAGACAGGATTTCCACCTGTCTCTTTTACCTTCTACATCTTCATTGTTTTTTTTGTCTTTTTTGTCCATTTCCCTTCTTGTGTTTATCAGGTATCTATCAAAATTCACTTTCACAGTCACATCCCTTTGCTCAGTAAATGTCTCTGGCTTCAACTTATCCCACATGGATTGCAATCGGAATTCCACCCTTCATGTTCCTGTTCCACCCATGACTACAAACATTACCAAGATATTTAGCATTCCTCAAACCACTGCATCCCGAGAACCATGCACTGCTACATGCATGCTCTCAATCCCTCTCTTCAGCAGTACAGGCTCACCATCGCTGCAGCTCCAATCATCCTTTGCTTGATCTGGAGCTTGACTGAAAAGCTTTTCCTCCTCCTTTCAACTAGTAAGGATCTATAGCTTCAACAATTCTTGAACGTAATGTCTCCCTGAATCCTTCCTCTCCTTTACTTTCCTCTGGTCCCATTCCTTCTACCAATCTTACCATTTACCATATTTTCACTAACCCTTTCTGATCTTCCCTATTCTCCTTTGCCTCCACGCCTACTTTTTTCTCATGCAGTGGACCCTTTTCTCTAGTCTTCATGTCACACACAATTTACAGTGCAGAAGGAGGCCATTCGGCCCATCAAGTCTGCACCAGCTCTTGGAAAGAGCACCCTACCCAAGGTCAACACCTCCACCCTATCCCCATAACCCAGTAACCCCACCCAACACTAAGGGCAATTTTGGACACCAAGGGCAATTTATCATGGCCAATCCACCTAACCTGCACATCTTTGGACTGTGGGAGGAAACCGGAGCACCCGGAGGAAACCCACACACACACGGGGAGGATGTGCAGACTCCGCACAGACAGTGACCCAAGGCGGAATCGAACCTGGGACCCTGGAGCTGTGAAGCATTTGTGCTATCCACAATGCTACCGTGCTGCCTCATGATTCTTATTTCATTTGGACCCCCCTTCTTTACACTCTCTAGATGTTTTCATTGGCAACCAACTGCAGGAATGGCATCATCCATCTCAAACCATCAGTTCCAAGACTGTCACTGATTAAGAGATCTTTCCTCCAAAGTCTCCAGCCAAATAGTTCTCTAAGCCCTCATCAACCACCACAGTTCACCATCTGACTGTCGGAACTCCTTTGAATCCACTCACTTCCTACAAATCATAGGTGTTGCAATGGAAACCTCTGAGCCCTAGCTATTAGTTTGCCTTCTCTTGGGATATGGGGAACATTATTTGTTCCAGTCCTACTCAGGACCCCTCCCTCACCTGTTTCTAGAAACATAGAAAAAAATAGGAGCATTCAACCCTTCAAGCCCGCTCCGCCATTCATTATGATCACGGCTGATCATCCAACTCAATAACCTAATCCTGCTTTCCCCCTTTAATCCCCTTCGCCCTAAGTGCAATATCTATCTGCTTCTTGAAACAATACAATGTTTTGGCCTCAACTACTTCCTGTGGTAATGAATTCCACAGGCTCACCACTCTCTGGGTGATGAAATTTCTCATCTCTGTCCTAAATGGTCCACCTCAGACTGTGACCCCTGGTTCTGGACACCCACCATCGGAAATATCCTTCCTGCATCTACCCTGTCCAGTCCCGTTAGAATTTAATAGGTTTCTATGAGATCCCCCCCCTCATTCTTCTGAACTCCAACAAATACAATCCTAGCCGATTCAATCTCTTCTTGAACGTCAGTCCTGCTATCCCAGAAATTAGTCTGGTAAACCTTCGCTGCACTCCCTCTATTAGAACATCCTTCCTCAGATAAGACCACCAAAACTGCACACAATAACAGGTGTGGCCTCACCAATGCCCTGTATAATTGCAGCAAGACATCCTGCTCCTGTACTCAAATCCTCTCGCAATTAAGGCCACCATCTGCTATTCTGCTGCTGTATCAGTTTCTGCTATTGTATTATTTCTGTTATTGTATCAGTGCTGCTTGTAGCACTTGGCCTGAGCTCAAAAAATTTCTACAACTTGGATTTCAATTTCCACCTTTCACCTGTGTTTAACTGGTCTATCACTCGCCCCTTCACTTTTCGATTTCTGTCTTCTGAAGGTAGGCTATCAACCACTATGAAGCCAATGACTCATAGCTATTTAGACCACAATTATTCTCACCCATCTCCTGGAAGGACCCTAGTTCATTCCCATAGCTGTGCTTCCGATGCATTTTCCTTTTTCCTCAACCAACTTTTCCCCTCCATGGCTGACAGGACCCTTGACTGGGTTTGTTCCATTCCCAACATTTCTACTCTCATCCCATCAACTTCCTCCTAAAACCGTAATCTTGGTTCCCTTATTTTCATTTTCCAGACCACCTGCCTCCACAACTAACAGATCATTCTCCACCATTTCTGCTACCTCCAGTGTGATGTCGCCATCAAACACATTCTCCCTTACTTTCCAACATTCTGAAGGGACCATTCCTTTTGCAACACCCTGTTTCCTATTCAATCACCTCCTCTCCTTCCCATAACACTTTTCCATGTAAATGCAGGAGATCCCTTGCAAGACCTTCCTGAATATTCCTTTCAGGTGAATCAGCAATTTACTTTGACTTCTTGTCTTTGTGTCAACACAGTCTTCTCCACACTGGGGCGACAAAATGCATATTGGGTGACTGCTTTGTAGATTACTTCTGCTCAGCACAAGCACATCAAACTTCTGACCACCTGCCATTTGAATTCCCTGCCCTGCTCCATTCTGACCCCTCTATCACCCACACTGCTCTATTGAAACCCACTGTAAGATGGAGAAACAGCACCTCATAATTTGATCAACCTTCCAGATTCAAAATTAAGTTCACCAATTTCAGATCATAATCACTTCCAGCATATATTAGCAGTGATTCCACTATTTCCAGTCACACCTTCTCGAAATACATTTTATTTACTGACCCCATCACCACCCTGTTTTTTCCCTTACACCATTGTCCCTTTTGTATTTATTCTCTCCTACATTCTACCTCTCTCAGATGTTCCCTGGTGTTTTTTTCCTCCTCTTTCTGTCTCTGCAGTTACTTAAAACCTGTTACACCAATAACATTATTCTTTTCCGATTCAAGATCACAACAGTTGAAATTTTAACTGCTTCACTCCACATGGATGCCAACTGACCTGCTGAGTACTTGCAGCAATATCCTACCTAATACCTAGTTACATGACAGCACAACACAATATCATGCTTTTGCACAAGTCCCATCGCGTGCACTTTCTCCATAGTCTTGAATGAGAAATACCGACATGAAACAAGTAGGTCAAATTTGCGAAACGGTTTTATTTTACAGACAGAAGTAAGAAAACAGGAGTAACAGTTTGTGAACAAATTTGGCCTACTTAATCCAAATTTTCTCCTCTGTAAAAATTAGGAAAAATAACAAGACACATTATTGGAATTCTTTATTTCTGGAAAATTTCCAACTGCAACAACGGACCTTCCTGCATTTTTACTTCCAGGTGAAAGATCAGTTTTTGTAATCCTTTGTTAAAAGTTGACTGCCCTTAAGTTTATTAATTCTGACCCCAGGGTGGGACTTGGAGAGTAGGAAGTGTGCTTCAGACACCTTCTGAAAGGAGGGAATCACCAACTTGCCGGTCAACCCCCTACAGGGCTATATACTCTATAGACATCTCATGTTGTGTCAGAAACAGAATTGTCCTCTTGGTATTCAATGCAAATATTTGCTAACCACGAGATGAGATGACCAATTGCTTAATGTTCATGGTCACTCTAAAGACTTTTCCATTCCCATGCTCATGAGCAGCTCACAGACCTCTGCTTCTTGGTGCTGTAAATTCACTCATCCCGCACATGAAAGACCGGGAGAACATGGAAATGGGAGGTTGGCCCAGGAAACACTGAGAAACGAAAAGGGGCTCACAGAATAAAGCCATCGGCCTACTCTTGCATCATAACCAATCGAGGCAACACAAGTAGATCACTGGTTACTCTTTGCTGTAGTAGTTGTATTGATATTTGTGTGTTAACTTACTAGCTTATTTCATGTGCTTTTTTTTTTACATTGTTATTTATGGCTAGTTTATGTTTTTCTCAGTTATTATATCACCATGCTTTCCCAGCATGTATTGTGTACACTAATGTAAATAATGAAATGCCAATAAAAACACAAAAAAATTCACTAATCAATTACTCCAGCGCAATACAAAATATAATTTAATCGCAAATCCCAGCCATTGAAAGAAAAGTTTTGAAACATGACAATCCATTTTAAATGGACACCAACATTCTGCTGGGATAGAAGAGAATGGATTATAGGACTCTGAAGATCCAAACATTTGGATTGTCTGAACAATGGGGCCGCATGACAATTTGGTCTATAACACAGCTGAAACCATAACAGAAAAAGAGGACAACGGTCTACCTCCTGCCACCCTCCCCCTCCCCATTTGTTCTCTCTGCAGCCATTTGTAGCCTGCTAGATAAATGGAGGAAGAGTGACAGCTCGGCTGAGTTAACATCGAGTGTCAGTACCTGACCTGGTAGGGCATGAAGCCAGCTCTGATCCTGGCCTCACTGCATCCAAAGATGAACACACTCGAGTCGGAGTAGCAGGAAAGCTGAACGATTCTACTCTTTCTAGCCCATGAACACAAAAGAACCTGAATGGCCATTCCAGCAGAGGTTGGTTAATTCAGTACATATCAGTAGATAAATCGTGGACATTCTCTTCTACCTGGGTCAGTATTTCAGGCACTGAATTAACTTGTTCAGCAAACAAGGAGCCAAGATCTGTCCAGTGACAATGTACCTGGCCTCAAAGAGAATGGGTGCATATAAAAAGAGATAATGTCACAACAGAGCAATCTGTAATTAGGATAAGGTGTCTTATAGAATAAAATAGATTACCGGAATTCATGGAGCTTTAAATCCAAAGACCTAATGGAGGTGCGAATCCCCAAAAACAGTCATGGCCAAATCATAGACTATGATCACAGGTGAAAGATTTTGGGGGAAATCTCCCTCTACATTGGTCCAAGCTTAGGGCAGACCCAGACTTCTGATTCACACAACTGCTCATTGTTGGCACAAAGCCACTTTGAATGACGCTACAGTTGAAGTATAAATACTCCTTAGATGTTTTCTATCCATAATACAACATTTATGTGGTATATTGAGACCATCCCTCTTCTATGGATAACCCAAGATTTACCCGACACAAAGATGCCAGTTTGCAAAAACAAAAACACTGGATCTTTTAATTAGATCATGGGCAATTGGAAGAATGTAGCTGGGAAATGACCATCCATCACATACAGCAGAATGAATCAGGAATATCCCTCAACAGACAGAAATATGCCATGTAATGAGATATATTTCCATGGGTGATCCACAAAGAATGGCCTCAGGGTAGGTATATTAATTTGGTTTATTACAATTGTATTAAAAAATGAATGTTTTAAATTTTAATTTTCCTCATCTCTTTGTAATTACTATCTGTATCTCACATACACACAATGGAGCACTCCTGCTAGTCTAATGCTGGAGTGCATTTTTGCCTTCAGAGCACAGCAATGAATTGTTTAAAAAGTGCAGGAAGGCAGCACACCCTCAGTCTACAATGGTGGCAATTTTTATCCCTTAGAAACTGTCCAGCAAACATTTCTAATTCCTGTGTCTCCGGAATGAAATTGAATTGTCTCACAAGATGTCTCACAAGATTGGCTGCTTTGGAAATTCTCGAACTTGTATTGGAGTTCAGCACTCCTGTAAATGGTCTGAACAGCTTGTGTTGAGGGGGTGCACCTGTACTGCCCAATATCTTATTTTTAATAAATTTAGAGTACACAATTTTTTTTTTAAATTAGGGGGGCAATTTTAGCACAGCAAATCTACCTACCCTGCACATCTTTGGGTTGTGGGGGTGAGACCCAGGCAGACACAGGAAGAATGTGCAAACTCCGCACGGATAGTGACCCGGGGCCAGAATCAAACCCAGATCCTCGGCGACATGAGGCAGCAGTGCTAACCACTGCGACACCCTTACTGCCCAATATCTAAATCATACAATAGTGTATGTCCCAAAACACTTTACAACCAACAGAGTACCTATTGAAGGGTGGTCACGATTGGAATGTAGGAACACTGCAGCCAATTTACAGAGCAAGCTCCCATTTTCAGCAATGTGATAATTACCAGATACGTGTTGATTTAAGGACGAATTATAGGCAGAACAATAAGGAATTCCCTTACTCTTCAAAATTTGGCATGGAATTTTTTACGCACAGTTGAGAGCAGACAGGGACTCAGTTTAATGCCTCATCTGAAAGACAGCATCTCAGACAGTGCTGCCCTATCTCGGTACTGCCATGGAGGGTCCACCATTATTTTTAATATTCAAATCCTGTAGTGGGGCTTAAAGGTACATCCCAAGACCTGAATTGCAAAACTGTAGAAGAACAGCCCTGTGACCTAGATGAAGTATAATTTTTTTCCACATGGGGCTCTCCAATGTAAATAATTCTAAGAAACCAATTAGCTTGACCTGATAATGTACATGAAAGGACGTACTGTTAATTAGTTGAAGTCTGGGGAGCACCCAAATGGGGACAGAGTCCCGTAGCATGCGAGATTAGCCAGGTGTTTCCCAGCACTCGGAGCGCCAAGAAACACCCTGCCATCTAATGCCCATCCGAGTAGATTGGTGGCCTCAGCGGGGAACTCCACGACGAGGCCGCACTTAGCCCCTTGTACTGCACTGAGGAGCTTGACTCGCCGGAACTCAGTGCAACGAGAGATCAGGACGCCATTTTTAAATGGCGCCCGATCACGTGAGCCCCCAACGTGATGTCCAAACCCCCTCCCCAGCCCCAAATCAGTACAAGTGGGTCCCCACATGATACCCACGGCCCGCTCACCACTGCCAGCTTGCCACCTTGGCAATGCCCCTGTCACTAAGTGCCACCCAGCACCTAGGCAGTGCCCAGAGTGCATGCACATGGGGTCCTTGAATCCCCTGGGAGAGCTCACGAGTGCCGTTCCAAGACTGGCCCCTGTTTGTGGACACCAGCACTGAACGGCGCTCACCCGATGTCTCCAAAGGAATTAGATCCCACGACTTGGTTAAATCTAATAAATGCATATTGGAGTGACATTAGCTGTCTCACTCTAATGTGAAAATTTGCCAGAAAATGATCCCACTTACAAATCTCGTGAGGCATGGCAAGCCAAGTAGATTTCGGAAGTGGGACCTCCCGGCTTCTACCGGTTATGTTGCGCCATGATGCCTTTCAGGCACAACGCGGCGGGTAGATCCTGCCTCTGAATTTTAAATGTATGATACTTTTAAAAATCCATTGCTTTTCACAATATGCTGATCTAAACTGCGGTTTCACTCAGCTGGCATTGGGTCAAGGTTTGAGAGTCACAGAGTGGCTTTACATACTGCATTTCAATAACATTCAATAACAGGTGGGCCTGGCTGAGATAGGACACCCACAAGTCATCGCTGCTTTCAATACGGCCTGTTACTGAATTAGAGTATAATGATGGGTGTTATGGAATTTTCACATTCTGTCAACTTCAACTGTGTACAATTTTAGATTCTATAATTCAAACTGGTTTGGCCTGGAAAAGAGCATTTTCAGCTTGTAACACTAGGGTGTAGGTTTGTCACTAGTTCTAGCAGCAAGAGCAATTTAAGGTAATTAATTAAAACACATCATACAACATCAAAATGTATTGGCCTAGGTGCAATTCTTGTAGTACATTGACAGCAACATAACAAAGATACCTGGTGACAGTATCAAGGAACATGTAAGGGTCCAATTCTCCCCAAAAATTTCAAAGTTAATTTGTGGCAAGGTTTTCAGGGAGTTTCCCACCTTCTCTACTTGCGAGTTCCCCACCGCTATTCAACTGACACTTGGTCACTTTTTTGGGCCCTGGGGAGTTTCTCACCGGTTTAGCCCACATTTTGAATTTTCTTTTAGCACTGGGAAGCTGAACTCCGATCGGGCCACCATTTTGAAAGATTGCCCAGATCTCCAAGTAGGCCTGTGGGGCCCCACACCCCCACCCATGGGCAATGTCATCCCCAACACACATGGACACTACCCCACAGCCTTCAAGAGGAGACATCCCGATTTGGGGTCCCCCCTCTTCAGGCCCCTCCTAAGCCCCCTACAGCACGCCCTTTCTTCTAGGAACCCCACCCATCACCCACCCCACCTCACCTCCCGGAGACCCCTACGTACCTGCCATGCACTCCCCACACCCTTCAACCTCCCGCCCTTATTTTATGGGCATGGACCCCCTTGGCCCCAGATCCTTGGCACTGCCACCCAGCTCATGCTGGCTTGGCAGTGCCATGTGGGCTCCTTGACAGTGCCAGGGTGGCAGTGCCAAGGTGCCCACATTCCAGGGGGGAGGGCCAGGGAGCCATCCTGCACTATTCCTGACCATCCTGCAATCTCCAGTGGCCCGGGAGAATCTCCCGGTGACGTTCCGCCTGGTCGTTTATGGGGACCAGCACTGATTGGCGTCCAGTTGCAGCCTCGCAGGGGAGGCTGTTGGATCCCATGAAGGTAGGTAGTTTACGAGCTGCTTCCGCCAACATCATTCAGTCCCGCCTATTTGGGACGGGGTTCCGACTCCGATGTCTCGCGGGACTTCGGAGAATCCTAGGAGGCCGCAGAGCCCGTCGGGCGGCTTGCTGGAGGCCTCTCCTGGCATTCTCCGATCACGTTGCACTCAAGCAAGAGCCCAACGCAGCCGGAGATTCGCACCCATAAAGTCTACAGAAATGGTCAACCAAACATAGTTGATAGGAGGAAAGGGAAAAAGAAAACATGGTCTGGAAATATTTTGTGAACATGCCTACTCAGGCGACAACTTCCAGGACGTTACAATACCCGACATATAGCAATAATTATTATTATATAACTGGTTGCTCAGCCCCACCAACTTACCCATTTGAAGTTCTGGGATTGTCTCCACCAGTGACCAATCTGAGCTGAATCCACAGTGGGACTTATCCATGAGATTGTCCAGCACCTGCCTGACTGTTTGTCTTTCATCAACCATCATCGTTTTGGAGCTCTCATCAGACATATGGACCCGTATCACCAGCTAGAAGGGCAGAATTAGACGGTTAATCAGGCAGCTGGACTTTCTTCTTCATTGCCTACAAATATTAACATCTATCAGTTCTCCTGAGCTAACTTTCCAGAAGAAAACTGTGCAACCCTATAGTGGCACTAATACAGTATTTGTATCTTGTAATTTACCCGATTTCCAGAGTAGCAGCCTAATATTTAATGACCCAAACTTTTAAGTAGTAATAAACACTCAGTAGTTAACTTGTAATTTTGTATCAACCAGAATAAAGAAGGGTTAAAAATAACAAAGTTCTGAGCTGAATCACCTGGAAACATGGCTACACTACTCACCTTTTCTCAGATTTAAATGTTAATATTTTGAATAGTCCGGAGATATTTGTGTCACATTTCAGGCCTTACTGCAGGGGGAAATAAAACCATTCCACAGGCCAAATGTTTGCTACCCGTGTGCTAGTAAATGGAAACAATAAGACATTTGATGATGCATGGTGGACATGCAGATGGGTCACGTGCCAGATAATTGTCTAAATGTGTATGGATAATAAATTCATATTGTCTGAATTATCAATCAACGCTCTATACTGCCATCTGAATCCCACGTTGTGGAATATGAGCACCAGTGTGTTTTCTGTTGCCTGTAGGTTTGCAGGCGGGATCACCAAGCTTCTTCCCAACCTCCAGGCTACCAGGCCAGGCACCTGTTGGTTGCAGTTGCTATGAATTGTACAGTGGGGGAGAAAATTTTGGGTTGTACCGACTTTAAAAAACTATTAAATTTTGTCCAGAGTTCAGTTCACAGGATATGTTTCAAGCTGAGGCCCGGTGGTGTGAATGGGGAATTGGCGAGCAATTACATTTGTGCTGCCACTTAGTAAGAGAGTCGCTGCTCAGATTACAGATTGCTCTGTAATAGGGCCTTGTTTCCATGGTGCTGAATTTATGCTGCTTATACTTTAGGCAGGGTGGATTCAGCATTATTCTGGTCATGGAAGCTCAATATCATCCAAAACAAAGCAGCCTGTTATTACAGACATACCTATCCATAACTTATACATTCACTCCCTCCAATGCACAGTGGCAGGAGTGTGTACCATCTACAAGATGCATGGTGTCAATCTGTCAAGGTTCCTTCAACAGCACCTTCCAAAACCACGACCTCTACCATCTAGAAGGACACGGATAGCATACACCACCTGGAAGTTCCCCTCCAATCCACTCACCAGCCTGACTTGGAAATATATTCACTGTAGTTGGGTCAAAATCCTGGAACTGCTGCCCTAATTGCACCATGCGTGTTCCTACACCACATGGACTGCAGCAGTTCAAGAATCAGCTCACCACCACCTTCTGAAAGGGATGGGCAATAAACGCTGGCCTAGCCTGGAATGCCATATTCCGTGAATAAATAAAATAAAGTCAGATGTGGCCCCATTGTTGGAACATTTCTCCACAGGTGCTGACAGGAATACTGGTAGTTTTTGTTCTTGTTTGATTTCTTGCACTGTAAATTATTTCTCCTTTGCTGTTTGCAAACTCTTACCTTTTTGATTTGTGCCTCTTTGATCTTCTCCAATGCCACCCTTATTTTTTCTGCTTTCTGTCTGGCAGCCTGCTCCTCCTGTCGATACATAGTGAGCAAATTAAGATGAATCAGTACACTGTAGTGCACCAGGGGAATACACCTTACAGACAAAGCATGGGAAAGCAGCTTCATCTGACCAACCACCATTGCACAGTAAGCTCAGGCACATTTCAATCAACATCCCCAAGTCTTGCTATATCGCACAGGACCTTTAATTAGATGTCACTAAAGAATAGGTTTCGCTCAAATATCCTTCACTACATCTGCTTTTAGCCTTCCTCCTGTTTATGGAATAAAATTAACTGGGAAATAAAAATCACACAACCATTAGAATTTTGCAACGGATTTCCCTTTGTTTTACCTAATCTCTCAAGGGAACAAACTAAATTTGCTGTTGACCAGACTGTTCACATTTAACTGCATTCAAGGCACCAGTAAATTGCAAGATTTATACGCCCATTTTTTAAAAAATCTGCAATGAAAGGCATATTTATAAGGGGCAAATGAGCGAGTTGAAAAGGTAAACTTGGTTTCAGTTGTCGTCATTCCTACTTCAAAAAATCATCCATAAAAACCTTGCTTTAAAACAGGTCATATTATTTTACCTGCATGCTCCAATATGGCACAAAGTGGAATCCTGACAAAGCTTTGGTTTGAACAAGGCCTGTGTTGTGCACAACTGACAGCAACAGCTGGGATAGTTGAGGGATAGACCCATCATAAATATAATTCCACACCACAAAAGACTTGCTAACGTGATGACGTGCCCAAGCTATTGGCTGAGAACCTAATTAAGCAAAGAGCAAAAAGCACCTCAGCAGCAGGCCCCTGTGCCAACACTGCTGCTTTTAGGGAAATTACCAATTCTTCCCACCTCCCTTTTTAATTTTACATTATATGTGGCTCAAAACCAGTGACGTTCATTCATCACACACCAGTTAGATAATATCAGGCACAGCAGGTGCAGGCACTTATGAACACAATGGGATTTTTATCATTTTGATTTTGCAAACCACCAACTTCTGTGCATTATTGCTCAAAATCAGAGGCCTCTTGGGAATCCCAGTTTCAAATCTCAAAGGGAATTAACTAATGTGTGTCAACAAGTTACTGAACCAGTAAGCAGAACCAGAAGTCCAATGTTTTAATATAGGTATCCTTATCCATATCTGTAAATGGTCTTCAGACTACAGTCTGTCCTTGCTCGAGGTGTATAAATCGAAAGCATCTGCTGGTGCTAGCAAGCTTATTGTGTGCACGGGAAAAAAGGTGGGCTCTCTCTTCCCTTAAGACATATCTCCTGAAGGGACCAACCACCAGGCAAGCTGCACAGCCAGGAGCCCTGGGGGAGGACCAGACAAGAGCTTAAAGAACAGGTGAGAGATTGAGTGGCAAGAAAAAAGAGGAAATGCAATTCCATCATTTAAAACAAATGCAAAATGAACGGTTAACAGAATGTAATGACATTTTATGTGGCATATTTAAAAGATACATTTCTGATTTCCTGCTCAGTGGAACCATCAAGCTCTCAGATTGCTCAGTTCAGAGAAATTGCCTGCGAAAAAGTGACCATAGGTCAAAAGTTCTCCACTATGAATTTTGTTTGGTAAACATCCCCCCTTTCCTTCTGAAGGCACTGATTCTTGCTAGGGTACAGTTTCACTGGCACCAATCAATGTCCAATACCCTGCAATATGAAGCTTTGTGTATTAGAAAGCTCTTTAACCATGGGGTGGATCATAACTGAGCCTGCTGTTCATCAGCTTCCATATCCCCTCTCCCCAGACAGTGTTATTTGACAGCGAGTTTGTGGACTGCAAAGCCAATTTTATCAACTACTGCCACCAGTCGAATCAATATACCGAACACAAGATGAGAATTAACTTAATTTGCATAGTTCACGGATTTCTTCAACTAATCCACCGGAGTATCCATTCTCCTTTTTCTGAATTTGATCATATTTAAAGATAAAAGCTTTGGACTCAGTAATTGGGGGTATGTGTTTCCTGGAAAGATTTAGTTAAAACATCATGAAGCTTACTACTGAGCCAGGGCTGTAAATCCAAGGCTTGTCAACAGGATAGTTGATGGGGTCAAAAATGTTTGCATGAAAAATGACAGCTTATTCTAAAATCAGCATGTATCTGGCATAGAGTCCTGTTCATGGCGTGTAACAACTAGCCACCTGCAAATGTTAACAAGTCAAACAGCTGGTGCAAACACACAGCTGACTGCAGTCAAAATTTAAAATAATCCGATTTTCTGTTTAAATTTACCTCAGACAGTGGAGACACAGTATACAGAATCTGAATCAATCCCAGCCAAGAAAACCCAGATGTCCAGTTAACATCCTGCTGAGCTAACAGAAAGGAAGAATCTATGCAAAGCACTGGTCTCACTTTCTTTCCCAAGGCATTTAACTCTGACTTATACGGCATTGTACACTCACGCATTGTGCATGGTTGGGGGCAGGCTCCAATCCTGGCTCAGCTGACCTCCCATTACGGTCCTGCCACCTTCAGCAATGTGAGTATGTAAACTCCCAGGTCTCCCTGTTTCTGCACTTCTTATAAAATTGCATCATTTTGTTTATTTTGCTTCTCCTCATTTTTCCTACCGGAGTGAATCACTTCAGACCCCTGCACTAAATTTCACCTGCTGTGTGTCTGCCCATTTCACCAATCTGTCTATAACCTTCCAAAATCTGTTACCAACATTCTCATTTCATTGGAAAAGTAGTGAATAATGTGTTTTGTCTGCTTAATGCTGGCGGCCATTCCTTCTAACAGCAAGGTGACCAGCCTGCTTAACAAAGCAAAAGCTGCAGGGATTGATCAGGTTACCCCCTGCTTGGGGATGGAGAAAATAAGGCCAATTCTGAGCAGGGAGAACTCAGGTAGTGCATCTCTAACCAGTTGTCTCCAGCTCACTGGAAGATATTCAACTCCTGATAAAATAGATCACAGGTGCTGGTTTCTCATCCAAGTGACCAATATTGACATGGGTCAAGAGTAATGAGAATAGTCGAACCCAGGTGAGCTCTTAAAGACAACCACACAGCGGCAGTGCATCACAGTGGTTAACGCTGCTGCCTCACAGCACCAGGGACCCAGGTGACGATTCCGGCCTTCTCTGTCTGTGAAGAGTTTACACTTTCTCCCAGTGGCTGCCTGGGTTTCCTCCAGGTGCTCCGGTTTCCTCCCAAAGTCCAAAGATGTGCAGGTTAGGTGGGGTTACGGGAATAGAGTAGGGGAGTGGGCATAGGTAGGGTGCTCTTTCAGAGGGTCAATGCAGACTCGCTGGGCCTCTTTCTGCACTGTAGGAATTTATGGATTCTAATGAAAGTAGGGAACATTGGACAGTGATTAAGAATGACAAGTCCTGCAAATTCTCTACCATGCCCACCTCTTTGTTACCCAAGGTCAATGAGCTTAATGACAGAAGCCTAGCTGTTCTACAGACCAGCCTAATGTACAAACGGGAAGAGCTCTACTGACCTAGTTAGGTACTTTTCAGCAGCAATTTTTCTTCAACTCTTTTGTTTTAAATTCTCCATGTCTGAAGTCTCCAATCTCAGCCAGTCAACACTTCCTCACAGGAAGGCGAAGGGAAAAAGGAAAGCGGAGTCCCTTGGGAGCTCCTCTCACACCTGACAGCTGCTCAAAAAAAGGCAGGGGCTCAAAATAGATCCAAGAAAATATCAAAAATATGTCAAAATGTTCGCTTACAATTGCACAGCATTCAGTTCTCAATTCCTGAAACCTGTCAGATAATGAAGCATCTGTGCTCACATGCACTTACGCTCAGTTGATAGGTGGCAAGCAACATCTGTGCCAGACCTGCACTGGACAATGACTGTTAACCATCTCCAACAGGAGAAAATCTAACTACCTCCTGCTAACATTCAACGGGATCACGATCATCAATTCCACCCTCCATTCTAGGGGTCAACATTGACCAGAAACAGAACTGGACCAGCCACATAATTAGAGTAGCTAAAAGAGCGGGTCACAGCTGGGAATTTGCCCGTGTGTAATTCACCTCTTGACTCCCGAAAACCTGTCCACCATCTACAAGACTCAAGTCAGGAATGCAATGGAATACTCCCCACCTGTCTGGATAGTGCAGCTCCAATAACACTCAAAAAGATTGATCAAGGACAAAGCAGCCCGTTTGATTGGCACCACATTCAACATTAATTCCTTCCACACCACCGTACCATGGCTGAAGTGTGTATTATCTCTAGACAATATACGGCAGTAACTAGCCAAGGCTTCTTCAACAGCACCTTCCAAACCCACGACCTTTACTAACTAAAAGACAAGGGCAAAAGGTGCATGGGAACAGCACTACCTGCAATTACTATCTAAGTCACACACTATCCTGACTTAGAAACATATTGTCTCTTCTTCATCATTGCTCGGTCAAAATGCTGTAACTCTGCCTCACAGCATTGTGGGACCACCTTCACCACATGGAGTATAATGGCTCAGGAAGGCTGCACATGACCACCTTCAAGGATGAGCAAAACATACTGGTCTTGACAGCAATGTCCATATTCCCTAAACAAATGGGGGGAAAAAAAAATCGAAGATCCACAACATTCTATTTCTATTCCCACAAATTAATAATATAATCCAATTAATAAACTGAATATATAGTAAGATTGTTCCAGTTCTAGTGAACTGGCTCAATAGGATGCTACGGACAGAGTTATTGACCAGATCTATGAACTACGCTGATCGAGGAAAACCATTTTCAACAAATGGGTAGGTTGCTCCAGCAGGCTTCCCCTCAGTGCTTTCACACTAATTCCTAGTTGAATATTACTCTGGGGTCAGAATATAAGTTTTAGGTCTATTGCTTCTGGTGTTGTAGTCAAGTGAGCCACCAGGCATAGGGAAAGACACTATTGCAAGACAGAGAGAAAAGCAGAGCCCACTTACCAACGCAAGTTGCCTTTTAGCAACAGATTCAAGAGCATACGCGGCAGAAGCTTGGGAATAAGTTGCTGACTGCCATCTTGCTTAAGGAATGGCTTGTGTGTGGTGCGGAGGGGAGAAGGGAGCCTAAGGAAGTAGGAGAAAATGATACAACATTCGGGAAGAGAACAAAAAGGTTTTTTTATAAATAAATGAAATCATGGATTATTTTAACGTGGCGTGATGAAATTCCTCTGGATCTCTTGCCTTCAATCAATTTCCTCATCTAATTTACTCCATTCCATGTTCACACACACACACCTTGCTGCAGGTGTCCACAGGCCCTGGTCATCTTCTAACACCTCATCCCAAAAGACCATTTGACAGCTGAGGCTCAACTGACAGACTGACAGCTGCGCCGAATCTTGACACCTAACTTTCCCCACACACAAACCTTCCAGTAAGAGTAGGAGAACAAATAGGTCTTCACCCCTTTGGTCCAGATAGAACTGATAGTCTCATCAGAACTGGTCCCCCTCATCTTAGATCAGCTGAATCTTCACACATCAGGAACTGAACCTCAGTCGTTGGGTCTATATAACCAAGCTCAACAGGAATAATAAATACCTCAAAAGGTCTACAAAAAAACCACGTCAATTTATTAAACAAGAAATGAAGCACCTGATCTAGACTTTCCAGCTAGTTCTGAATTAAAACTTTGAATCAATGAAAATTTGTGTCACCAAATCTGTCTCATGGTGCCCTGCCACTAAGAATTTCACAAGTGGAATCCTATTAAACAAGAACTGGCACAGTAGAATGGTGCAATCACACAAGTGAGTTTAATCTTTATGCTGTTCTAGGACCAACTGAGGCCACATTTCCGACCTATGGCAATCATCATTTGGGATATTAGTGTGGAAATGGCAAACATGTCAGCCGTTGGAAGTTCTCAGATATTTGGTTTATAGCTATTGCAGCCATCAGTGACGTTTTGATACAACTTTGTTTCTTTCAGTATTTTAAGCGTTGGAGAACTCACTGTGGACCAAATCAGTCTCTGTACAGTGCTCAGTCTTTTAAAACTCTCTGGATGTCAAGAAGTTGGAACTTCGCTAAATGGCGTGCTGTTAATTTGTTGGTACCAATACATTTCACAGAATATTTTTGTGTCTATTAACATTCAGTTAAACATATTTTAAACTCAAATGCTGCAGCAAAATAATAATGGGGTATTGATTTTTCTCCGGGCATGCTGCCTGTTGTCATTTTCTTAGTATTTTGATGTGTAAACGAACATGCACACAATTCAAAACACGTTGACAGAATGACAAAACAAAGACTGAAGTGATTGCAAAAACTGAGCAAAGCTCCTCTTCCGAGTTACCCAGGAAGTGCACTGAAAGGGTGTGACAAGGGATAGCATGCAGGCTCGAGTCATGCTCTCATGCAGATATCTGATTAAATAGCAAGTTTCTGAAATGCACAAATATAAAAAGAGCTCAAAACAAAGTCTACTTTTCACTCATCATCAGGGAGAGGGGTTGGTCACAAGCACGAAGAGTTAACAAACAAGCCAATTACTAGAGGAGACACAGTAATACAACCTGAGTATGACCAGTCCCAACAGCTTGGTCAAAATACTGCAGGGATGGAGGAAAAGGGAAACCAAAATTGTTCCTTGGTATATAAATATTAACGAGGATATGGGATTGGCAACAAGTCACAGGGTTACTCATTCTACCTACAGGGTTTCATCACATGCAGGTTGGAAGATACGCTTCACCTTGGTCAGCAAATGAGAAGGTTTCCCAGCTATGTTTCTCAAAATGATTGACGTTTCCCTGTCCAGATAGGAATGCTTGGTGCAGGAAATAAAGAAAAAGAGAAATAAATCAGTGCAGTGATAAAATAAAATTGAAGTGTGCAGGCATAGAATAAAAAAGCAACCTAGTCATTTAAGAAAAGCATTTCAGCAGCAAACCACTTGATACCAACTCTTCACAAGACACAATTCATATATATTCCTCAAAGATCATATATACTCAAACACACATCTTAGTATTGTTATACTATGATGTAGCACTGTGCATCTTCCCAAACGAGACCTTTGAATAACCATCATACATCCAGGTCCTCAAGTGTAAGCGGCGAGAAACACCGTGTTTTCATCTCGGGTCACCTGAAGGCTGAGTGTGCACCAAATGTGGAATTCTAGTAAAGCTGACCAGCTAAATTCCAGCTTAGATTTCCAGCCTGGGCAGAGTTAACTGGTTTCAGCAACTGGCCACCCTATCACTGGGAAGGGATCAGGATCAGTATTCACAGGTCGCCGGTGGAAACTCCAATGTGTGGAAACAGAGGCTTTGGAGCTTCTCTGGGTGAGTTTTGCATCCGTCCAAGGTGAGGCAATTTGTGTGTTGACGGACAGAAGATTTCCTGTTTTAGTCACCTCGTGCCAACACAGGTCATATACAGTGTAACACTTGCTGTTTAATAAAGCGGCATGGCAGCATAGTTGTTATTTTGCTGGAATGAATACAGAAAGCGGAGCACAAGTTCAAATCCCATTGTGGCAACTTAAGAATATGAATTTAATTTTTTTTCAAAAATCAGCTGGCAGATTGTTGTAAAAAAATCCAGTAGCTTCAATAATAATCTTTATCCAAAGAAACGTGCCATTCTTTCCTGGTCTGGTAATTTGCATAAATCTTGTGGCATTTTATCAAATGCACAGCCCACACATGCTGCAATTTATTCAATAAATTAAATTAATCCAATCAAGCACAGCAAGCCCTTTACAAAATCATGCTGATTGTGTGTGATTAGGCAACCCTTAAAATATATACTAGTTTGATTTTACATTATGGACTTGAGAAGTTTATCCGCAACCCATCAGAGATCAACTGATCTGTAATTCCTAGTGTTATCCACTCCCCCACCCGACTCTGCTGTCCAGTGACAATTCCCATTTTCAAAGACTATTGGAAAACAATCAGGCACTGTTCATTTCTTTATTCAGGTTGTGATATAATCTAGAGAGTTCACTACTTACAGCCCGAGTGATCAAAATTATTTTCTTTTGAATATTTGTCTCCAGTGTAGCCCTTCCAAATCCTCTTCAGGCACACCTACAATTCAGTTTCCAAATTCCTCCAAAAACTAAGACCACATTCTTGAGCATCTCCAACAGTTTCGCGTTTACTCTGACCATCCTTTTTATTTGCTAATGAAAGTAATTGCCATTTTCCTTCGTATCGACTGCAAGCCTTCCTTGATCCACTTGCTTCTGCTGCATTATTTGGCACTAGCAGAAAATGAATTGACCCTCAGTTCTATAGGCCCAGAGTATAATTTGTTCCAAAGGCATGTGTGGAGAGGGTCTATTTTACACAAGTACAAACAGATTCCAAACCAAAACTTTTGTCCACACACTCAGTTACAAAGTGCATAATAGGCTGCACTGAACTACAAACCAAAAAGGTTCCAAGATTGATTCCTGATCTATATCCAGTTAATTCACCTCAGCTAGAACATTTAGCATCTGTGTCCCTGAGCTAGGGGAATAAAACCAAGTCAAGATTCCCACTAATGATAATTACCTGGGGATACCTTACCGGCTCAATTATTAACTTGTACCCTACATAAATAAACACTTAAACTCTGCTGTCCATATTCTCACTCACACCAAGTTCGGCTCACCCATTACTAGTGCACTCACTGAGCGACAGTGGCTCCTGGTCCACAAAGAGATTAACTTTAAAACTCTTATGTTCAAATACCTCCATGATATTTATGTAACCGCCACCATCTCCAATCAACCCAACTCAAGTACATTGACACTGCAAATCTGGTCTTTTGTACATCCCCCCATTTTTCAAATATTCACAGATATGTCTTGAGCTGTCTAAGCCCCAAGCTTGGGAATTTCCTCCCTAAACCTCCCTGCTTCCCTCTCCCCCCTTAAACTGTTCCTTAAAACCTACCTCTTTGATCAAGCAGTTTAGCCACCAGAAATAAAAACACAAACTGCCAGAAAAACCCAGCAAGTCTGGAGGAGCATCTCTGGAGAAAACCTTCGAGTCCTTATGACTTCTTCAGAGCTGAAGGGAAGTAGAAATATGATGGGCTTTAGGCCGTGAAAGAGAAGGGGGTGGAGCAAATTAGACACAAGGGAGTGGCACTGGCACTGATAGACAATGACAGGTGTTAATAGTGGAATAAAAGTCAGATAACAGGACATGTTAATAACAGAACAGGGGTCAGCACTTTCTGGAACAAAACAAGACTGGTCTGATTTTCTGAGAGAGGGGGCGGTGCTGGAAAAAAAATCAAAATAGAGGTCAGAATTCATAGTCTGACAGTGCATAAGACTGCAAAGTGCCTAATCAGAAGAAGAGGTGCTGTTCTCCAGTTTGCACTGGGCTTCACTGGAGCATTATGGCAGGCAGAGGGCAGACATGTGGGGCAGGATTTAACTGAATTGGAACAAAGTCCCATAACGAGCACATTGAGCCGTGTGTTTCCCGGTGCTCACAGCGCCGTAAAACTCTGTAAAATGTCACTCACATTAGATAGGGGGCCTCAGCAGGGAGCACATGGTTGAGGCCGCACATAACCATGTTTTATACACAGGAGAGCTCTGCTCGCTGCAACTCCTGTGTAGCAAGAGATCAGGTCGCCTTTAAAACTGGCATCCCGATTTCTGGAGCCCACAAAGCGACCCACGAACCCCGTCTTGTCCCCGCCACAACGCATTATGGGAGAGTTTCTCCCCATCCTTCCCCCTCCAAACACCTGTGTAGGGCACCACCAGCTGGATCACCACCACGCAAAAAGTGTGTGCATCTTGGCGTTTGACAGGCTGGCACCCAGGTAGCACTGCCAGGGTGCCAGGTTGGCAGTTTTAGGGTGCCTGAGTGGCACCAGCAGTGCCAGCCTGCCAAAAGGGCATGCAACTGGGAGCCTCCGATCTCCTAGGACACCCCGAAGTGTGCCAATCCGTCTGGTCCCGGTCAGTATTGAATGGTCCTCGCCCCCACCGAGGCGAAAGAGTTAGATCCCATGCCTCGGGTACCTGCACATTAAGTGAGACTAGCTGTCTCGCTTTAATATACAGATTTGCTAAAAGTGATCCCGTCCACAATGGGTGGGTTCTCGCAACATCTCGTGAGATCGCGTTAGATCTTGCGAGGCATTAAAAGCAAGGTAGACTGGGTACAGTGGAGGAGGTACAAGATGTTAGAGGGCGAATCGGTCTGGACTCTGATATGCAACAACCATAGGATTGTCCCGGGTAGGATGGATGGTGGGTTCTAGAGCTGGCAGAGGGCAGGCATCAGAAGGATTGGAGATCTGTTCATAGATGGAAGCTGTCCCAGTTTGAAGGCACTAGAGGACAAGTTTAATCTGCTGCCAGGAAATGCCTTTAAATATCTGCAAGTACGAGCCTTCCTGACGCTGCCGCCACTGAGGATACAGGACAGGGTGGTCTCCGGCACCTGGGTGTGGGAGGGGAAGGTGTCGGATATCTACCAGGAACTACAGGAGGCGGAGGAAACCCCGATGGAGGAGCTCAAGGGCAAGTGGGAGGAGGAGCTAGGTGAGGAGTTGGAAGCGGGTCTGTGGGCAGAGGTCCTGGGTAGGGTTAATTCCTCCTCATCATGTGCCAGGCTCAGTCTAATTCAATTTAAGATGGTCCACCAGGCACACATGACGGCAGCGAGAATAAGCTAGTTTTTTGGGGTAGAAGACACTTGATATGAGGTGCAAGGGCAGCCCTGCAAACCATGTCCACATGTTTTGGGCATGCCCAGAGCTTAGAGTGTTCTGGCAAGGGTTCGCGAGGGCAATGTCCAAGGTGCGTAACACACGGGTGGTGTCGAGTCCAGAGATAGCAATCTTTGGAGTGTCAGAAGACCCGGGAGATCAGGGGCCGAAAGAGGCCAACGTCTTGGCCTTTGCCTCCCTAGTAGCCCAGAGACTGATTTTATTAATGTGGAGGGACTCAAAGCCACCCCCCCCCCCCCCCCCCCCCCCCACCGAGTGTAGAGACTTGGGTTAACAACATGGCTGGGTTTCTCAGCCTCGAGAAAATAAAGTTTGCCTTCAGAGGGTCTACCCTAGGGTTCTCACGGAGGTGGCAGCCGTTTGTCGACTTTCTCGGGGAAAATTAAAATGTCAGCAGCAGCAATCCGTTGCGGGGGGGGGGGGGGGGGGGGGGGGGGGGGGGGGGGGGGTCCCGGGGTCTCCCGGCTTCTATCGGCCACACTGCGCTGCAGCGAGCTGCCTTTCAGGCACAGCGTGGCTTTAAATGGCACCCCTAAACAGGGGAGCAAGATGGTGAATTAAAATGGCAAGCAACAGGAAGGTTAGGGTCATGCTTGTAGACTGAGCAAAGGTGTTCCACAAAGCAATCACCAGCCTGCCTTTAATCCCCCCAATGTACACAAGACTGTGTTGTGAGCGGTGAATATAGCGGCTAAATTGGAAGACGGGTAAGTGAAATGGACCAGGGTTCCCAGAGGAATGGTCCCTTCAGAATGCTGAAGAGGTGGGGAGAAGCTGCGGTTGGTTGTGGCATCAGACTCTCTGTCCTAGCCGGTACAATGTTCCAGTGAAGCCTAATGTCAGTCTGTTAACTTGTGCTTATTTTTTGCTTCCAGAAGATGCCAACCTTTGTTCTGCTATAAACACATTCTGTGGTCTGATCTTTATGCCACACTAAACTTAGTCTTTAACACTATCAGTGCCACTCCCTTCGTCTTTGGTATCTTTTCAAACGTATAAAATTCATCATATTTCTACCTCTCTTCAGCTCTGAAGAGTCATAGGAACCCGAAACATTTCGGTTTCTCTCTCCACAGACACTGCCAGACCTGCTGAGACTTTTCAGCATTTCTTGTTTTATTTCACATTTGCAACACATGCTGAATTTTGCTTTTATTTTAGTAACCTGCTCTAATAGTGCCTCCTTTTGCTTGGTGTCATCTTTTGTTTGCTTACTCTACTGAAGCTTTGTTACGTTAAAGGTGTTATATCAATGCGCCCGTGATGAATGTATGAATTTCAGATATATTGTATTGTATGTATTTAGCGCAGTAAGATTAAAAGCCTGAGTTAGTTTATGACTTTTTTAAATTCTGGCTTGAAAGGCAGCCAGGCTTTGTGGCTACAAACATAATTAAAACGTCGTAAAGCTTGGGGTAATGGAATTTTAGGCACCCTGGGGAGTATATAATTAGGGACATTGGGCTGGATTCTCCGTTTCAGCGGTCAAGTGCCAGCGCCAGTAGAGCATGTGTGGTCCTTTGCGACCAAAATATTGGCATGCAACCCTCACCGATCACGGCACTGGTGAGGGTCTAACACTGGCACCGACTGAATCCCCCGCCGCCGTCGCCGAAAATGGCCGGGTCCCAGGCCACCCATGAGCACGGCTGACAACCCGCACCAGTCGCACCGTACAACATGGTGCCGGCCATGCGCACCCCCAACCTGCTAACTGTGACTCCAAAGCCCACCCCCACCAGTTCCTCCAGCGCTTGCAGAAGCCCCTCCGGCCAGCAGCACGGATTTCGGCCGACTGTGGCGGCGCTGGACACAGTCCACAGCTGTCACGCCGGGTTCCTGCAAGGTTGGGACCAAATGTGTCCCGCGCTGTCGGGAACTCAGCTCATTGGGGGCGCGTGGCACAATGATGGCAGTTTGGAGGGGCTGATCGGCGTCAAACCAGCACCAGCCCCGATTTCGGCACGAAAAACCATTCTTCGCCAAATTGGCAAACATGATTTCGGAATCAGGCTATGGAGAATCCAGCCCATTGTGTTTAGCTTTGTTTGGCAAGGTTATGCAGTTAATGGGAGTAGCCAGGGGCTGAAGCAGTCAGGTGTTGGGTTTCAGTTTCTGGAAAAAAGCAGTTTAGATTGGGGATGTGAACAGACAAGCAGCTTTTTGCCAAATATTGGGAAGTTAAGACAGTAATTGGACACAGGCAAGAATCTGCAAGCTGGTTCCTGATGGATCTTTCTCTCAAAGTGGTTTATCCAAGACATCTCTTTAGAGAAAGTATTCCTGGGTCTGCTAACTGAATTTACAAGTAAACTTTGACCCAAGATGGGCTTTGCTCGAGTGGAGATAAAAGATTGCAGTCAGGATTTAATGTTTAATGTTATTGTTAACGGGTAATTTTAAGCTATTTTCTTGTATGATGTTAAAGATATTTTAGTCCTGCGTTCGTAATTAAGTTTGTTTTAATCTACCATATTCTATTTTTGCATGGAGTCACTCCTGGTGCAAAGTATCCTTTTCTCACAGTCTTACAAAATAAATAAATTGGGGTTTATGTCCGGTATCCTGGCAACTGTTGGGGTCGGGGTCTGGTCCAGGATTGTAATACAAGTTTAGTCAAGTTTTCAGCTTTGGCCCTAAGGTTCCCAATTTGAAGTAGTCATCGGTGTGAAGGCTAACACATGAAACCTAACTGCTTTGGTCGGGTACTCAAAAGGGGCAGTGTGTCAGGTGAACAATAAAGTGCAGTCGCCATTGTAGAAGAACAAGCAGAAAAAAGGCAGACATTACCCGATAAGTGCTGACAGCTAATTTTGATTTGTGCAAATGGAATTTATCTTTGGAGAGAACCTGGGTTCTCCCTCATCAGAAAGGAGTTATGAAAATTCTTTACATGTTAAACGGTTTCCTTCATGATTACAAGCTGTTGCTAAGCAACAGATGGTGCTTTTCATCACTGTTTTGAGCTGAATTATTAGAGACCAGGGAGAACAATCTCTACAGAACCTGCCTTTTAGAAGGGACCTCGGATCGCTTATCGGCCTTTTGGCTAAGATGAGCGTGAGGTCAATGTCTGGATGTCTCTCTTGTGGGGACTGTGAATTGGATTCAATTTGAATTGGTTTTTGGAGCAGGCTGGATTAGGGGTTTGCCCCTGTCCACACTCTGAGCTCTGGCTTTCTAACTCTGATAAAAGTAATTTTAAAAAAAGAAGGGACCTTGGGATTTGCTCCAAATTGTATCTTTAAATCTCAACATTTATGAAATGGAGCATATGTTGTGCAAACTGAGATGTTTTATTTGCTCCACAATATTTTATACAAATAGTGAATGACAAATTAAGTATTGTGCTGTGTTTTTTTAAAAAATTTTCACAATGTAACATAGTAAGAAGCTGTTTTAACGACAACAGCATTGCTCCCTGGCAGTGAACTAATCAGGAAACGGCCTGCAGTTAAACTGAAAAGGAACATCACTAGCACCTAAAAAACAACTCACCTGCACTAATTGCACTTGGCTCATTGCACTAATGTAATTCAGTGTTCAATTCAGCATGGTGGACTGGTTAAGAACAGGACCGAGTTGAAACTCAAGCTCTCATTCAGGCAAGGTGGAATAATGTAATTAAAAGTTGGTACCATCAGAAGCAGGGAGCAGGGCAGGAAAATCTAGCAGAAGTGCTAGAACATGACATCTTCCGTGGTTGAGAATACTCGGTACTTAACTTGTCACTGTGCAATTGCCAGAATACACAACAGAAAAGCATGTATGAGAATAGGTTTATCTGAAACAGGATGTGCACACTTGCACTCTTGAAAGGCCCAGTGTCCTCCTCTGTCAAAGTGAACTGGTTAGGTAGACTCACAACTAAGATCAAAACATGTGGAGTCAGGGGAGAAGCAGCCAAACGAATAGTAAGCTGGCTACAAAATAAGAGTATGAATTAAAAGGCAGTTACTCAGATTGGTAATTGCTGGAAATGCTTTTCCACAAGGATCAGTGATGGGAACCATTGCCGTTAGTCATTTATGTAAACAATTTGGACTCTGGAATTTAAAGTACAATTTCAAATTGTACAGATGACACCAAATTGGGGTTCAGATAAGACAGGTGAGACCAGCAAAATATAGGAAGACATTAATAAATTTGAAAACAAAAAGAAAATGCTGGAAAATCTCAGCAGGTCTGGCAGCATCTGTTGGGAGAGAAAAGAGCTAACGTTTCGAGTCCAGATGACCCTTTGTCAAAGCTAAAGACAGAGAAAGTGGAAAATATTTATACTGTGGAGTGAGACTGAAAGATGAGTCATAGCCACAGAAACCAAGGGGGAAAGAGTGCTAATGGCAGTCTCTTTCTCTCTCCCCCCCCCCCCCCAAGAACAAAAGGTGTGAAAGGCCAGACAGTAGAGAAACTAACATCAGAGGGTAATCTGTGACAGAGGTAAATCTGGGGGAGGGGAAAGGGTAAGCAAAGGGGAGAAACGGTAAAAAAAGGTGGATAAAATGGGTGGTGAATATATATAAAGAAAGACAAGCGAGAAAGAAATGGTAAAAGACAGTTAAAATGAAATGGGATGAAAACAAATGCATCGAGGTGGGGTAGATCTAATCATCTGAAGTTGTTGAATTCGATGTTGAGACCGGAAGGGTGTAGTATGCCGAACTGGAAGATGAGTTGTTGTTCTTCCAGTTTGCGTTGAGCTTCACTGGAACATTGCTGCAGGCCAAGGACAGACATGTGGGCTTGGGAGCAGGGTCTAGTATTAAAATGGCAAGCAACAGGAAGGTCACGGTCCTGAATGCGCACAGACCGAAGGTGCTCAGCAAAGCGATCACCCAGTCTGCGTTTGGTCTCTCTGATATAGAGACGACCACATTGGGAGCAGCAAATGCAATAGACCAGATTGGACAAGGTGTAAGTGAAACGCTGCTCAACCTGGAAATGTGTGTTTTGGGCTTGGGATGTTAAGCATGGAAGAGGTAATAGTGTTAGAGGTGTTACACCTTATGCGATTGCATGGGAAGGTGCTGTGGGTGATGGGAGAGGTGTTGGGTATGGTGGAGGAGTGGACTGGATTATCTCGGAGGGAATGGACTCTGCGGAATGCTGACAGAGGGAGTGAAGGGAAGATGTGTTTGGTGGTGGCATCATGCTGCAATTAGCGAAAATGGCGGAGAATTATGCTTTGCATACAGAGGCTGGTGGAGTGAAATGCGAGAACGAGGGGGACTCTATCCTTGTTCTGGGAGGGGGTAAGGGGCAAAGGTAATGGCGCGGGAGATGTACGGCACACTCTTGAGGGTCCAGTCAACAACTGTAGGCAGGAAATCACAGTCGAGGAAGAAGGAACACATTTTTGAAGCACCATTTTAGAAAGTGGCATCATCGGAACAAATGCGACGGAGGCGATGGTGTTGAGAGAAAGGGATGGGGTCCTTACAGAGTGTAGGGTGCAGAGCTGTAGTCCAGATAGCTGTGGGAATCAGTGGGCGTGTAGTGGATATTAGTAGACTGATTATTGCCAGAAATGGAGACAGAAACATCAAGGAAGTGAAGGGAAGTGTCTGAGATGGAGCAGGTGAAAGTGATGGAGGGGTGGAAACTGGAAGCGAAGTTGATGAATTTTTCCAGGTCCGGACGAGAGCATGAAGCAGCACCAAAATTGTCATCAATGTACCGGTAAAGGAGTTGTGGGAGCAGACCCGGATATGCCTGGAACAAGGAATCTTCCACATACTCCATAAAAAGGCAAGCATAGGTAGGACCCATGCGGGTACCCATTGCGACACCTTTGATTTGGAGAAAATGGGATGAGTTAAAGGAGAAGTTATTGAGAGATAAAACAAGTTCAGCCAGGCAGAGGAGGGTGGTGGTGGATGGGAATTGTCCAGGTCCTTTTTGAGAAAGTAGCAAAGAGCCCAGAGACTACCTTGGTGTGGGATGGAGATGTAAAGAGATTGCACATCCATGGTGAATAGAAGGCGGTTAGGGCCCACGAACAGTCCTTTTAGTGGATTTTGGGAAGTAGGTAAAAGTGGGCTGTCGGGGTTGGGAGACTATGAGGTTGGAAGCCGTAGGGGGACGGCATCCGGAGAAAATGAGGTCACTAACGGTGTTGGAGATAATGGCTTGATGTTGTGGTCTGGTCATGGTCCAGGGGGAGGTAAGAGGAAGTATCTGAGAGTTGGCACTCAGCCTCTGCGAGTAAGAGGTCAGTATGCCAGACAACAGCACCCCCTTTGTCAACAGGCTTGATGACAAAATCGGGGTTAGACCTGAAGGAGTGAAGAACAGAAAGTTCAGAAGGAGAGAGGTTGAAATAGGTGAGGGGGGGCAGAAAAATTAAGACGGCCAATGTCCTGTCGACAATTCTCAATGAAAAGATAGAGATAAATTTGAAAATGTTGAAGTCTATTTGTCAGTTACACGCCCCAAGATAATTACGACAATGTACTGCATTTTGGTCAAATGGCTAAGAAGATCACAGACTCCTTGGAAAATAAGTTATCTAAATGGAGCTATGGAGCCAGGATCTGGGGTACACACACAAACAACAGTTGAACAGGCTGAAGTTTTCTTCTCTTGAAAAAGGAATTGCTGACAGGTAATCTCAGAGGTCCTGACGATTATGAAAGAATTTTATATGGTAAGACTTAGAGAAGATGTTTCCAGGTGTTAGTGAGACTAAAACTAGAGGACAGAAAAAGGAGACAGCCAAGAAAAGAAATTCAATTGGGAATTCAGAGAAGCTTCTTTACGTATTGAGTGGTGAGAATGTGGAACTCAGTACCACAGGAATAGCTGAGGTGAAAAGTATAGCTGTATCTCTGGAGAAGTTAAGTAAGCACATTAGGACAAGGGCTTAGAAGGATACTTCATGGGGTTGGATGAAGAAGAAATGGAAGAGGCTCATGTGATGTACAAATATTTGCAATGCTACTGTGCTGAAAATACTCTGCCAACTATGACCAAGTTTACGATCATATTTTCATGGTATATTAAAAACTATTGATTATAAATATTTAAAATGCTCAAACTAAAGAGAAAATGCTGGAAAATCTCAGGTCTGTCAGAAGAGAAAAGAGCTAACGTTTTGAGTCCAGATGGCCCTTTGTTAAAATGCTCAACTCCGAACAAGACAGGATTTGAATAATGCACTGGCTGGATCAATAGCCAATACAGCTAAAGGTAGATTAGCCTCTGTATGCTTTAGATCTGCAATATGAATTTGCATTCAATATCCAGAAGGCTATACTACCAGGTTTGGAGGAAGTTTCAACTTGACGTTTACACAGCAGTTGGTATGCTCTTAACAGAAATTCTACAAAATCTGTAATTTTTCTCTCAATTTAAATCTAGTTCTCGAATCATCTCACAGAAACCAAAGACTACTGATGAGAATACTCTCCTTAACAGTTTAAACTACAAAAGGAGAACGTTCATCTGAATGAAACAATGCTCTATATTAATGCCATGATGTGGAGATGCCATTACATTCGGCCCCCACCAACAAGCCTGGACTTGCAGAGGCCTACCGACTGAACTGGCTTGGGACAATTCACACCTCTTTAACCTGGAGTTACCTCTCTCTCTGCATCTTTGATGATTTGATTGCCTGCAGGTGCTCGCATTCCGGGGCATCTCTGACTGTGTCTATATAAACATTTCTGGAACAAGCCTTTCCATTCACCTGAAGAAGGAGCCGTGCTCCGAAAGCTCGTGTTTGAAACAAACCTGTTGGACTTTAACCTGGTGTTGTAAGACTTCTTACTATATTAATGCAACATATCAGCACCATCGCTTGGATTTTACTTGTGCAACAGTGGGTGTGGAAATGTCATTGTGTCCATTGCACTGAAAGATAGTCAGATCTACACTGTCCAACTAAACCTTTGAATTGTGTAACACCAGGGTGATGTAGTAGTAGGTGAAGACTGTCATTACATTTGGAGTAAATTGAGAGGACACATTAGGTGGAAGATTGCACACAGCACTCAGTGAATGCTTCATTTCCATTGCTATATCAAGCTGCATAGGACTGAATGTTTCAAAATTAGTGAATTGCAACTCTTTAGGCTAAATACTTCCCGAAAGAATGGAGGAACTCAGTATCACTGTCAAACGGGTTGTGAGAAAGAGACAGCAAAGCTGCAGACTGATGGGAATCACCAATATTTTTGTAAAATTGCACCTCTGACAGCATGTATGGGGTACTGACCAATAAAGCGGCAGAGATATTTTGAATTTGACTGATACGGATGGTAAATCACAATATCAACTCATTTATCATTCATACCTTGCAGCACAAGAATATTCACATCCTTAGTTGGATATCAGAAACGCAGGTAATACTTGTTGTTTCTTCAAATGTGTCAATCTGGAACTGGTGAAAATTTACATTTTTCCCGGGCATTGGGTCGGGGGTGCTACTTCTGTTCCCTTGCTGAAAGCATCACTTTTTGCTGGGGATTCATATACTTCTTAAATAGTCATTCTTCATCTGTAAGCCAATTTCTAAGATTTACAATGCTGAGTGCATGCAGGAGTTTTAGCGACCTGGAGTGGTAACCCAAGCTAATTGCCATGTCTTCTGTGGTTATTTCAATTGGTTCTGATTTTTGTGAATGAGTGAATGTATAAATAATAGTCAAAAGTAAGTTCCACTTACTCAGCTAAATTTCAGCCAGTCAAGTTTGTGGACACGCTTACTTGGTTTTTGGCCTTAAGACTTCAAATTACAAATGCTGGTTTTCATTTACACTCCAGGTCAAGCTCAAGATCGTAGCTCACAATCTGTTGTTTAAAATATCAGCTGTCTAAGTGTCTTTTTTTTCTGATCCCAGCTAATGGTGTGCTGTGATACTAACTCCTCAGTGATATGGCAGGACACAATTCATTTTTTTAAATAATCAGAAAACCATGGTTTCCCTTGGGATAGGAGCTTAATGAAAGCATTTCAAAACAAACAGGGGGCAAGCTGATGAGAAAGCACACTTCAAATGTTTGAATTTGAATCAAATTATAAACAGAGACATTCGACAATTGTGTTAAGGCAGCACGGTAGCACAGTGGTTAGCACTGATGCTTCACAGCACCAGTACCTGGGTTCGATTCCCAGCTTGGGTCACTGTGCGGAGTTTGCACTTTCTCCCAGTGTCTACATGGGTTTTCACCAAAAGACTTGATGTTAAGTGAATTGGACATTCTGAATTCTCCCTCAGTGTCCCCGAACAGGCGGCAGGATGTGGCGACTAGGGGATTTTCACAGTAATTTCATTGTAGTGTTAATGTAAGACTACTTGCGACAATAAAGATTATTTTAATACACACCTTCAATGCCTTCAGCCTGTTATTTTAAAGTTAAATAAATTCATTGCTTTAAAACAATACTTAAACATACTCGATCACTAAATCGGTTTTATTTAGTTCGATGAAAAGGGCACAAAACCCTAGCTCCAACTTCTCATGATGAATTTTGTGAATTTTTCCCTTAGTTTATATTGGAGTTTGATAAGCGCAAATGAACAGAGATGCCTGCGGTTTTTTGTGGGCTCTGGCCAATTACTTACTTTCATTGCTTATAGCCCATGCAAGTGAAGTAGATGTAATAAACTGACCAATTAGTCTTAATACAGACTGGCAGATTAACCCTGATCACAGCTTTGAGACTGGTTACAAAAATAGAAAATATTAGACAATCTCAGCAGGTCTGACAGTATCTCTGGAGAGAGAAGGGAGTTAACGTTTTGAGTCTGGGTGACTCTTTGTCAAAGCTTTGAGCATCCAGACTCAAAACGTTAGCTTCCCCTCTCCAAAGATGCTGTCAGACCTGCTGAGATGGTCCAGTATTTTCTGTTTTTGTTTCAGATTCCAGTATCCGCCGTCATTTGTTTTTATTCGAGACTTGCTGGTTGAGTTGGGATGTAGTGAAGTTGCTCAGCTGAACATAACAGATACAATGCTGCCACTTACAATACAAGGATTTCACCACTCTACAAAGCAGAACAAGCACAAAACACTTACCTTAGAACATGAATATAGGAGCGCTTAATTAACAGAAGTAGTTTGGGAGAGGTGAAACCAGAGATGCACAGGGTACGGTTTTCACTAAATGAAACCAGGCAGATCAATTTTACCGAATGCTTGACAAGAAATAATTTATTTTGCAAAACTGTTCTTATTAAGCAACCGTCGACTCTTATTAAAACCAACCCCATCCAAAGAGAGAGAGAAGGCCTCATTGACTTCAAATTGGAGAAACAAGGACCTCTTTTGATAACATGTAGTATTCTCTCCCGGCTATGATACTCCGAAGCTTGACTATACTCACTGGGTCATTCATTCATTCATACTTCGCCTGAAGGCAACTCTTTGGCTCACTGTCTGCAGATGATTCATCCTGTGCTATTTTCTTAGCAGTTGTCAGTGCTGCCATTGCCTTCCACTCTTGGGGCAGACCAAGAAGGCAGGTCCCAAGTCTATCTCTAACTTAGCCAATGGGAATTGCTGTGGGCATTATTTGAAACCCACGCCAGCCATCTAGCCAATTGAGCTGACTGACTCCATCAAATCCCAAGGAAAACAGCCAATTGGACAAGCTGCCAGAGAATGATTGCACTTGTAAGACCCCTGTGCGGATAAACAGCAACCACTCCATGACAGTTTTCTAGCAATTAAAATCTAACTTCACACGTGAAGAATAACCACTTGGTTGAGGTGCCCAAAAGGGATGCAGAGACATCTTGTAAAGGAAAGGGCATTTAGCTTTACTGGAAGTTACTGTTGCTGTAATAATTTAAGACTTTTGAAACGGGACCAATTCAATTTATATCACAGATCAATAGTTGATGGGGCTGTTAAGTTTTATGGGATACAGGCCACCGAGCATTTAATGAAACCGTTGGGACTTTTCAGAATGGCTCCTCACAGGTTAAGTTGTGAATTATAGGAAACCTGCCAAGAACATGGATATCAGTTCCAGAAGAAATTGCTTCCTTAAGCACCTTTGAAAGCTAAATTTAGTTCCTTCTCAAATACTGCAATACACATCTACTCTACATTACAAGCATTTGTAAAACTCTGTTAATAGTGCCTTGTCAAGGATCCCTTCAGCCAAATTTAGCTCCTGCCAAGTGTAGACTTCCAACAAGTCATTACACATTTCTTCAACAAAAAGATGCTGATTGCATTAGCCTCATACTTTGTCCAATTTACATGATAGAAGCTTCTTCAACAGCAAACAACATCGGAAAGAGCTCCCATAGAATAAACAAAAGGGGTCTATCTGGCTCAGAAGACACAGCATTGCTGTCAAGAAAACAGCTGCATCTAGAAGCACATATTCCATTTTCTCGAGCCATCTATCTCAGTGGTATGCATGCCACTTCCTCAAAGGAATCCCTTTTACATCAGAGTTGTGAACTTGTTTTTCAGATGCTGATCGATCCATTGCCCATTTTCTGATTTAATGAGAACCATAACCTGATGTGAAAGGGAGAGTGTGGAAAACTCGAGTAACACAAGCTTTAGGCAGGGTAAAACCAGCAAACACATGCAAGCAAGGGACAGTGTGGAAACAAGTAAATACATGCAATCAAGCACAAACACACCACGATAGTGACTTACAGTCCTCAGCTCCAAGTCCTCCTCCGCAAAGTCAAGGTGCCGTCTGACCTGTCTACTGTGACGACTCGAGGGAACATGCTGTGGAGGTGCAAGGGTAAAGGAATGCAAAAAGGGTGTGAAGGAAGACCCATTTAAAATCATGCAGAAGGAAAAAAAAAAACAAGACTCTTTACGCTGAGGCTATAGATGAGAAGGGAAAAGGATGGTTACTGCCCTTGCCAGATGCTCTTTCCACCAGCGTGCATTTGTATGGGAAGGTTAAGAGCCACAGGTCAAATTAAATATTAATTAAATTGGGGAAACCTACCTAGAAATCCTTGATTAGATTTTACAGTACACATCGAAAAGATCCCAAAAGCAAAGTATCAAAGTCCAATTACTTTGCTTTTTCAAACTCATTCGGTGCAGACCATACTCTAATACAACAGACTTGCGGATACAAAAGTTTAATGCTTCTGCAGTTTGATATGCGCGATCTTGTCTGTCCACTTGGACCTCATGGTACAATGGCCCATTCATGCATCAGAATGCCCCTCCATAATTTTGAATCTTGGATCCCTGATGTCAGTGGTCATCACAAACTACAGCATCCGTGCCTTCCCAGATTGCTTCCTAGACACACTGGGTGGCATGTGAGCAGTTCAATGTATTTGTGGGCCTGCAAATGAACTCACGATCATTCATGAACCTATGATTCAATGCCATTGCTAAACAAAGCATTTAAGTGCTCATCACTCTAGGGACTCCTTAGAGACAAAAAGCCATTGGCATTATTTATTCCTGAATAAAAGTAACAGCTACAATAGTCACATCTATTCATGCTTTAAAAGCAACATTTTGAACATCTCAGCAATATCAATGTTGAGGAGACTGTTTAAGAAAGGCAGATGATGATTCTTGTAGTCAATTTCAATTATCATTACTCACCTTGACATTCGAAGATTTTGATGGGTTGAAAAAAAAACAGATAACAGGTGAGAAGTTTAATGATCAAAATATTTGGTATGGGATTCAAAGTAGCAAAAGAAAATTCCCTCAATATAAGCGAGGACGGCCAGCATATCTGCGTCTCATCATACAACAGAGAACAAGAAAAGGGGAATGAACGAGGGAGCCACAGGTTCAGAGGGGTGAGCAAGATCGCGACAGGGCATTGACAGCACAGAGAGCAAGTTATAACTTTTGCGGGAAAGGGGTAGGAGAAAAGAATAAGAGGGTTTTGAACTTAGAAGCAAGTTGATGGTGTTTACGGTCAAAACTTTAATTCCATATACCCATTCAATATGTAACCAATTCTTCCTCAGCTTTTCCAACACACCCCCTCTCATTGCCCCCTGGACTGCCCAGTCTTCTATTCTTCACCACCCACTGAACAAACTGTCTGGGCCTCTCTGAACTTGAACCCATCGCCAGTGTCTTCAGGTTTGAAGCTGTCTTGTTGAGTATCTGGATTCTTTTAGCCCCCAAGAATGCGGAGTGGCTTCAGTTGTGGAGTATGGAATGAGGCACTGCGAAAGGTAAACGGGGCCTTCTCTTGTGCAAGGATGAGCCTGACACAGTTTAACGTGGTGCACAGGGTGCGTATGACTCGGGCGAGAATGAGTGGCTTCTTTCAGGGGGTAGCAGATGAGTGTGAGAGGTGTGGCGAGCAAACCACATGCACATGTTTTGGGGTTGTGAAAAATTGGGACGATTCTGGGTAGGAGCGTTTGCGGTCTTAGCCAGGATAGTGGAGGAGATGGGAGGACCCCGACTCTCTGGTGGCAATATTTGGGGTTTCAGAGAAGTCGGAGCTCATGGAGATGAGGAAGGCCGATGTTGTGGCCTTCGCCGCTCTGATTGCTCGGTGGCGAATTTTGCTGGAGTGGCAGTTGGCGGTCGCAGCTTGGTTGGGTGACCTGTATGACTTCCTGCATTCCTACAGTTGGAGATGATAATGTATGAGCTAAGGGGCTCTGCAGGGGGATTTGAGGAAAGGTGGGGGATGTTTGTGACCGTGTTTGAGGAGCTGTTTGTCGCAGGGACCCGAAACTTCACTTTCCCAGAGTGAAGAATCCCAAGCTCCCCAAACTCTCCTCATCGCAGATGTTCAAGTGAGGTATCAGTATAGTTTCTCTCGAAACTTGGTATGCATCTCTTTAGAGCTAGGGTAAGCTATTAAGTTACAGCTGTTTCTTCCACATTTCAAGTACATTCGAGGGGGGCCTACTGTACCTCACATCAAGGAGGCAGAAACTTCAATTTTGGAGTCGCATTTCATAACTGCACTGGCGACAGAGATTGGCCACCCTCAAAACTAATAAGGGCGTAAGAGTGCGAGGATAACTATTTGCAGGCAAATTGAGGGGAGGAGTGACAGGCAAGTGAAAGTAAATAAACAGTGAAAATTCTCATTTCTAACTTTGAAGAATGGAGCAGCAGCATAATCTTTGGACAGAGTGGTGAAAAGTTTCTAAACAGACATGTCCAATGCAACATTCTAATCCTCTAATTAGAAATATTCAAGACTTAAATAGCACAAAACCCAGACCCCTTTTTAACTTTTCCAATGTGTGCTTCTCATGGTAAAGTCAGCAAGTCACAGCAACCACATAATCCAGCTGAATCCAAGAAGCTTCATTCTCACTTCGCATCCCAACTGGTCTTCATGCACTTCAATTCCGTGCCTCCCCTGATAGATCAGATGGCAATTATATGCAGTAACTGAGCCATAATGACCACAAAAGATCCCAGATTTAGTTTCTGATCTGCATCATGTAATACCGATCATAGCCCCCTCCCCGAGTGGCACAACCCCTAGAGTGGGCAAGGAAGAAAGCTACTAAGAACACCCAATATGGATGACAATAGGGACATCAGGTGAGGACAAGACAAGGTAGTGATGTCTTTTGCAGTCAAATACCAACCAATATTCACCACCTTGGTTCATCTGTTGGGTGGGGCACTGCAGGATCATACCCCAACAGGTAATGCTTTGCAACTGTACCTTAAGTGTCAAGTTAGATTCACTGCCTCCGTTCATTTATTTGTATTGAATCAACAAACCTTGTGATAAAACAAAGGCTTGGGATTTATTGCTTACACATCAAGGTGCTAGTGAACTCACCCATTTAGCAAGATACCCCCACCGTGCCTCACCAAGTTGTGACAGCTATGGCTCAATGGGTAGCATTCTCATCTCTAAGTTGAAAGTTTGTGCATTCAAGCCTACTTCAGAGACTTGAGCATAGGAATCTAGGTCGTCACTCCGAGTGTAGTACCAAGGGAATGTTAGACAGTCAGATGCTGCCTTTCAGATGAAACATCAACTCTTTCAGGTAGACATAGAAAAGATCCCACGGTACTATTTTGAAGAGGAGCCATCTCCTTCACCCTGGTCAATTTTTTATTACACAATAAACACCACTAAACAATCATATACCTGACAATCTCAGATTATCACATTGTTGTTAGTCGAAGCTTGATGTGTATAAATTGGCTGTGTTTTTTTTACATTGCAACAGCATCTACACTTCAAAAAATACCTCAATGGATGTAAAACACTTTGGGCCAACTTGAGGTTGTTCCAGTGTCAGGGGTTTCTTTTTAAAACAGACATTTAAAAAAAATCCATACTCAGGATATTATCAGCCTACTTATTAGCCATTTAGTGGTACTGACGTGTTGATGATGGGTGGCCTTCGTGAACAATTGATGTAGAGGTTGATGCAACCCAAGAGGGCTTCAGAGTCTGCAATGTGTGACTGCAGTCACATAGGCCAGGCTGGGCAACGGGAGCAAGATTCCTTCTATAAAGGATAATAGTAAACCAGCTGGACTTTTATGACAATCCAACAGCGTCACAGCCACTCTAACAGATACCAGTTTTTAAAAAAATATTTCCCCGATTTAAAAAAAAGTTTCAATTAATTCACCTTCTCAAACTCCCCATGTCGAGATTTGAGCTAATTTCCTCTGGATGACTTGTCTAGTAACAGGGAAACATTAAATAGGTTGTTAAAGGGTAGGAGATAAAGTGATTAGGACTACTGTGAGTGGAGAAGACATATTGACACACAGGCTGGAACAAAAAGCCTTTTCTATTATACAATCTCTTACGTTTTTCTATGCAACACGAGCTTGAGAAACTAGCTTTTTAGTCACATTCTTAAGAATGTAAGAATTCAACCAAAGTGCCTGCAATTGTGGTCTACATCTCACTCAGATGAGCCCCATCAGGTGCACTTAACATTCACATATGAACACAGAAAAATAGCAGATAATTTGCACAAAACAAGGTCCACAAACAGCAATGTAAAATGGCTAGATGTTTTTTTAAATGATGAAAACCTAGGAACAGGTCCAATGGGGATATAGGGATCATGTAGACATATGTCACCCCTTTAAAGTAAAGTGCATGAATACAAGGGGAGAAAGTTTTCTAACAGCTATACAAAGTCCTGGTAAGGGCTTCACAGTGCCAGGGATCCAGGTTCGATTCCCGGCTTGGGTAACTGTCTGTGCGGAGTCTGACGTTCTCCCAGTGTCTGCGTGGGTTTCCTCCAGGTGCTCCGGTTTCCTCCCACAAGTCACGAAAGACGTGCTATTATATGAATTGCACGTTCCGAATTCTCCCTCTGTGTATCTGAACAGGCGCTGGAGTGTGGAGACTAGGAGATTTTCACAGTAACTTCATTGCAATGTTAATGTAAGCCTATTTGTGACACTAATAATGATTATTATTATTAGTGCACAAGTACAATACATTTCTTTCAAAGAATAACTAGATATGCCAAGTATTTCCTTCCTCGCTTCAAAATAGAAAAATGAACAGATCACTTGGTCCATAGCAGCTCTGCAAACCAGCAGCAGATTGGCTGCATTCTCGGCTGAAGGTAATATTTGGGAAGTGGAAGGACATGATGAAAGGTACAAATACACCATACATAGTTTTATTTATTTTTTTATAAACCCCTAGGCTTGATCTTCTGATCGAACTGAGAACTGCAACAAACATCAATCTTGACTAACAGCATGCAACTCTCGCCATGACAGGATTCAAAACTGCTTGCAGCTCCAATCAATAGGACTTTCAACTTGGTTTCTCAGTGCAATGCACCAAAGGAGACGATGGAACACCTCCACAGCGAGTTTCTCATTTCAGTTTCACTGCTCATGAGGGAATCAGGTTTACACATTACCTCCCAGCTGTTCGCTAGCTCGTCTTCACTTAGAGGAGTTTGTGCCATCTGTTTTGTTACTCTGAAGGTGAACATTGCAAACATGAATTGGAAAAAGGAAAGAGACTTTCCAATTACACCCATGGGAGAAAACAAAGGAGAGCTCAAAAGAAAACAAGCCCTAGATAGGAGCCTGATATGCCACTGCTTCCTTTACACAAAATGTTGCATTAATATTCAAGTGTTTCTGTGCATTTTCACATTGGCTTTCTCCCCTCTTCTTAATGTATTGATTTGAGGCAGGGTTCTGATGGAGTACTGTATTCAGTTATGAACACCTCAACCAATACCAATGTCGGGAGATTTTTGAATATTATTATGATGCCCTCGGGGGGGGGGGGGGAGAGAGGAGGCGTAGGTGGTAACAGCGATGGACGCAGAGAAAGCCTTTGACCGGGCGGAGTGGGAGTACCTCTGGGAAACGCTGGGGAAGTTCGGGTTTGGTGAGGACTTTATTGGCTTGGTGAAATTGCTGTACCAGGCACCTGTAGCAAGTGTATGTACAAACCGGCTGAGGTCGGGGTACTTCGAGCTTCACCGGGGAACGAGGCAGGGGTGTCCCCTCTCCCCGTTACTATTTGCCCTAGCTATAGAACCACTAGCTATGGCACTGAGAGCCTCGGGTCTCGCTATACGCGGATGATTTGCTCCTGTACATTTCGGACCCTATGGAGAGGATGGGGGAGGCTCTGCGGATCCTGAGGGATTTTGGTAGTTTTTCAGGGTACGAGCTGAACATGGGAAAGAGCGAGTTGTTTGTGATCCAAGCCAAGGGGCAGGAGGAGAGACTGAAAGAGCTGCCGCTCAGGATGGTAGAGAAAAGTTTTCGTTACCTGGGTATACAGGTGGCCAGGAAATGGGATGCCCTGCAAATGCTCAACTGATCCGGTTGATGGAGTAAATGGAAGGGGACTTTAAAAGGTGGGACATGCTCCTGCTGTCACTGGCAGGGAGGGTGCAGATCGTGAAAATGACAGTCCTCCCCAGATTTTTGTTCGTCTTTCAGTGCCTCCCCATCTTCATCCCCAAGGCCTTTTTTAAGCGGGCGAGTAGGATCATTACGGACTTTGTGTGGGTGAATAAGACCCCGCGGGTAAGGACATCGCTGTTGGAGTGCAGTCAAGTGGTGGGTTGGCGCTGCCGAACTTTCGCAACTACTACTGGGCGGCCAATACAGCTATGATTAGGAAGTGGGCAATTGGGGGGGGGGGGGCGCGCACGGCATGAGAGCAGTTGGAGGCGGCGTCACGTAAAGATACTTGTCTGGGAGCTTTAATGACAGCTCCTTTGCCGTTCTCGCCGACCCGTTACTCCACACATCCGGTGGTGGTGGTGACACTGCGGATCTGGGGACAGTGGAGGAGGTACAAGAAGGTGGAGGGAGCGTCGGTCTGGACTCAGATATGCAACAACCACAGGTTTGTCCCGGGTAGGATGGATGGTGGGTTCCAGAGCTGGCAGAGGGCAGGCATCAGAAGGATGGGAGATCTGTTCATCGACAGAGGCTTTCCCAGTTTGAAAGTGCTCGTGGACAAATTTAATCTGCTGCCAGGAAATGCCTTTAAATATCTGCAAGTACAAGCCTTCCTGAAAAAACAGGTAGTGGCCTTTCTGACACTGCTGCCACTGATGATACAGGACAGGGTGGTCTCCGGCACCTGGGTGGGGGAGGGGAGGGTGTCGGATATCTATCAGGGACTACAGGAGGCGGAGGAAACCCCGGTGGAGGAGCTCAAGGGCAAGTGGGAGGAGGAGCTAGGTGAGGAGTTGGAAGCGGGTCTGTGGGCAGAGGTCCTGGGTAGGGTTAATTCCTCCTCATCATGTGCCAGGCTCAGTTTAATTCAATTTAAGGTGGTCCACCAGGCACACATGACGGCAGCGAGAATGAGCAAGTTTTTTGGGGTAGAAGACAGTTGTATGAGGTGCAAGGGAAGCCCTGCAAACCATGTCCACATGTTTTGGGCATGCCCAGAGCTTAGAGTGTTCTGGCAAGGGTTCGCGAGGGCAATGTCCAAGGTGCTTAACACACGGGTGGTGTCGAGTCCAGAGATAGCGATCTTTGGAGTGTCAGAAGACCCGGGAGTTCAGGGGCCGAAAGAGGCTGACGTCTTGGCCTTTGCCTCCCTCGTAGCCCGGAGACAGATTTTATTAATGTGAAGGGACTCAAAGCCCCCGAGTGTAGAGACTTGGGTTAACAACATGGCTGGGTGTCTCAGCCTTGAGAAAATAAAGTTTGCCTTCAGAGGGTCTACGCTTGGGTTCTCTCGGAGGTGGCAGCCGTTCGTCGACTTTCTCGGGGAAAATTAAAATGTCAGCAGCAGCAGCAATCTGGGGGGGGGGGGGGGGTGCTTCATTGGATGGAGTGGGAAGACTGGGTCGCGTGGGGTAATGTCTATTTAATTGTTATTGTATATTCTCTTTTTACACTACGTTAATGTTCACTCTAGTTTGTTGTGTTATTATGGTTACTACTGTTTTATTATGAAAAATTCTGCAAAACCTTAATAAAAATACTTTTTTAAAAAATGAACACCTCAGGAAGACATAACACAGGTTCTCCACAATGACACTGGGTCAAAACGGATACAATTATGAAAACAGGTTTCATAGTCTATTTTCCCTTGGGTGAACAAGATTAAGAGATGACCTAAAGGAGTTTGATTTTAATTCATTCACTGGATGAGTGTCTCGCTGGCAATGCGAGCATTTGTTGCCCACCTCTAATTGCCCTCAAGGTGGTGATGGTGAGCTGCCTTCCTGAAGCTTTGCAGTCCATGTGTAGGTACATCCAAGATGCTGTTAGGGAGTTCAGGATTCAGACCCGGTGACAGTAAAGGAAAGGCAATATAGTTTCAAGTCAAGATGATATGTGGCTTGGAGGGGAACTTGCTGCCCATCTCCTTCTGGGGGGCAGAGGTCACAGGTGGTATGTTTAAGATGTTGAAAGGCATTAACAGAGTAGATAAAGAAGCAACAATTCACTGGTCCAGAACAAGGGGTGTAACCTCAAAATTGGAGCTAGGCCATTCAGCAATTTTCTAAGTATCCCCCCCCCCCCCCCCCCCCAAAGATCTTAAATCAGGCAGAGAATTTGCGGCACTGCTCATATTAGCTCACTGGGTTAAATCGCTGGCTTCTAAAGCAGACCAACAGCACGGTTCGATTCCCGTACCAGCCTCCCCGGACAGGTGCCGGAATGTGGCGACTAGGGGCTTTTCACAGTAACTTCATTGAAGCCTACTCGTGACAATAAGCGATTTTCATTTCATTTTTTATTTCATTAGTTATTTGATGACGTTGATCAGGGTAGTGTGGTTGATGTTGTGTATAAAGATATCAAAGTACCACATAGTAGATTTGTTGACTTGTTTGTTGGCTAAGGTTTAGGTGGGTTGGGTTTTCTGTGCTGGAGTGGGAAGGGAGGAGAGTGGGTGCCTGTTTGAGCTGGGAGGGATGGTTAGCAGATGTTTGGAAGGGTGGGTGGTGGTGGGGGGGGGGGGTCAATAAAATGCTAGCGATGAGGGTCTCTTTACATATGGGCCTATGTGTGGGTGGAAGCGGCATCCCCCCCCCCCCCCCCCCCCCCCCCAACCCCCCCACCACCACCACCAAAACTAGGTTAGTGACGTGAAACATTAGGAGACTTTTTTTTTTTAAATGTTGTAAATAAATTTAGAGTACCCAATTTTTTGTTTTCCAATTAAGGGGCAATATAGAATGGACAATCCACCTAGGCCTGCACATCTTTTTGGGTTGTGGGGGTGAGTCCCACGCAAACACGGGGAGAATGTGTAAACTCCACATGGACAGTGGCCCGGGCCGGGATCGAACCTGGGATCTCACCGCCATGAGGTAGCAGTGCTAACCACGGCACCACCATGCCACCTTGAATATTAGGAGACTTAATAGCCCAGTTAAAAGTCTTGAGGACTTTGAACGCAGAGGTAGTCTTCTTGCAGGAGACACATTTGCAAATTAGTAATCAGACGAGTCTGAGGAAAGGGTGGATGGGGCAGGTGTTACACTCAAATTTTGATTCCAGGTCGAGAGGATTTGCAATCTTGATCAACAGGAGGGTGGCATTTACGGCAACTAGAATTTTGACATCCCTGCGGGACAATATGATATGGTGAGTGGGGTGCTGGTGGGTGCACCAGTGGTATCAGCGAACATTTTTCACCAAATTGGAACAACGCAGATTTTCTCAAAAGCCATTCCTGATCTGGGCTCACACCAATTGATTATGAGGGGAGGTTTCAGTGTGTATTAGACCAGAGGGTGGACTGGTTTGCGGTCCCACACAAGAAATAGCTCAGGTTAAAGATGAGGGGGGAGAGCTGGTTCCTGCCCCAGATAAGATTAATAGAGCTTTTGAGGTTTTTTTTATTGAGGGCTATGAAAGTCTGAACTGCCGGAGGATGACTCAGAGATGTAGCAATTTTTGGACAGACTGGACTTCCCAGTGGTAGAAAGGGTGAAGGGGGAGGGACTGGAAAATGTTATAGACTGCATTGGTCCCAATCGGGGAGGATACAGGGGCCGGATCGTTTTCTAGCAGAATTTTACAGTTTGTGGTCTTGTTGCACCGCACTTGCAGGGAATGTTCCAACCACTCTGATGAGAGGGGTGCTGCCAGTCACACTGACGCAGACCTCTACTTCTCTAATCCCAAAAAGAACAAAGAGCCCTTAAGTATGGGTCATATTTCACTATTAAACACTGATATGAAAATACTAACTAAGGTTTTGGCGAAACATTTGAAGGGATGCTGACCAGAAGTGAACAGAGGATCAGACAGGATTCATATGGGGCCGACAGTTGTCGTCCAACATCAGGAGGCTTTTGAATGTGGTCATGTCGCCCTGTGGAGCAGGTGCCAGAGGTAATCATCACCATGGATGCAGACAAGGCCTTTGTCCGTACAGAGTGGAGCGATTTCTTCGAGTTCTCGGGCGATTTGGGTTTGGTCCCACTTTTATTTCCTAGGTGAAACTGCTAGATAATGTCCCCACGGCTAGTATCCGGACTAATGCTGTGAACCCAGGATATTTCCGGCTACACAGGGGCATGAGATGCAGCACGGTAGCATAGTGGTTAGCACAGTTGCTTCACAGCTCCAGCTTCATAGCTCCAGGGTCCCAGGTTCGATTCCCAGCTTGCGTCACTGTCTGCGTGGAGTCTGCACGTTATCCCAGTGTTTGCGTGGATTTCCTCCAGGTGCTCCGGTTTCCTCCCACAGTCCAAAGATGTGCAAGTTAGGTGGATTGGCCATGCTAAATTGCCCTTTGTGTCTAAAAAGGTTAGTTGGGGTTAAGGGGTTAGGGTGGAGGTATGGGCTTAGATAGGATGTTCTTTCCAAGGGCTGCTGCAGACTCAATGGGCCGAATACCCTCCTTCTGCACTGTAAATTCTATGATTCTATGAGGGTTTCCCGTTGACTCCACTACTGTTTGCATTAGCGATTGAACCATTGGCCATTGTGCTTAGATCGTCAGGTACTGGGAAAGGTATTGGGTGATGGAGGATGAAGAACATAGTGTCCCTTTACGTAGATGATTTGGTGTTTTAAGTTTCTGATCCTCTCACTGTATGGGAGAAATTATGGAACTGTTGAAAATATTTGGATCCTTTTCAGGGTACAGATCGAATATGAGAAAGATCAAAATCTTCCCGGTAAATTCCCTGGGGAAGAGGACTGATCTGGGGAGATTTCCTTTTATCTGGCCAAGGCAAAGTTTAAGTACTTAGAGATTTAGGTGGCGCACGATTGGACACTGTTACACAAGCTGAACCTGACCAGTCTGGTGGAGAAGATGAAGGGGGACCCGAGGAGGTGGGATGGCCTCCCACTAACCTTGGCGGGTCAAAATGAATGTTTTACCGAGGTTTCTATTCGTGTTCCAGAGTCTTCTGATCTTCCTTCCCAAATCTTTTTTCACTTGGGTTGATATATTCCTCTTTGCCTTTGTCTGGGCAGGAAAGACTCTCAGGACTTAAATGCCTTCCTGCAGAGAGAGCGACAATCGGATGGGTGGTGTTGCCAAGCCTGATGCTCTATTACTATGTGGTGAACATTGGGAAAGTATAAATATGATTTGAAGAACCGGGTTTGGGGTGGGGTTGGATGGAGGAGGCCTCTTGTGTAGGTTTGTGTCTAAGAGAGTTGGTTACGGCCCTCTTCCGTTTTCCCTGACCAGGCTCTCGAGAAGCCCGGTGGCAGTGGTATCTTTAAGAATTTGGAACCAGTTCAGACATTTTGGACTGGGGGACATGTCTTTATTGTCGCCAATTTGTGATAATCATAGGTTTGCACCGTCAGGGCTGGATGCAATGTACAAGATACAGAAGAGAAAAGGGGTTGAGAGATTCAGGGATTTGATTGTGGAAGGTAGGTTTGTGGGTTTAGAGGAGATGGAGGAGAATTTTCAACTTGCAAGGGAGAGTGCATTTAGGTATTTGCAGGTGAGGAACTTTATTCATAAAAAGCTGTCTTCGTTCTCCCAGTTGCAGAGACCCACACTGATAGATAGGATGTTATCACGGGATGAGATGAGGCAACAAATCATCTGGGTAATGGGACATGCTATGTTCTTCACCCCCTCCCCTCAATACCTTTCCATTCGCCTGACAATCTAAGCGCAATAGCCAATGGTTGAATACCGCCACAACCGTCCACAGCAGACGCCATCTCCCTGGCCCTACACTCATCCCTGGAGCATCTTGACGACACGCACTCCTACGTCAGACTTCTATTCATTGACTACAGCTCCGCCTTTAACACCATAATACCAGCCACGCTCGTATCAAAACTCCAAAATCTAGGACCTGGCGCCTCCCTCCGCAACTGGATCCTCGGCTTCCTGATCCATAGACCACAATGAGCAAGGATTAAAAAAACACCTCCTCCACGATAGTTCGCAATACCAATGCCCTGCAAGACTGTGTACTTAGCCGCCTATTATACCCTCTATGGCAAAATGTAACTCCAACTCCATCTACAAGTTTGCTGATGGGTCGGATCTCAAACAACAATGAGTCAGAGTACAGGAGGGAGATAGAGAACCTAGTGATGTTGTGTAACGACAATAATCTCTCCCTCAATGTCAGCAAAACTAAACAGCTGGTCATTGACTTCAGGAAGCAAACTATCACCTGCCTGCATCAATGGTGCCAAGGTAGAGACGGTTGACAGTTTCAAATTCCGAGGTATGCATATCACCAACTATCTGTCCTGGTCCACCCACGTCAACACTAGCACCAAGAGGGGGCAGCGGGGTGGCACAGTGGTTAGCATTGCTGCCTACATAGCTGAGGACCTGGGTTCGAATCCCAGCCCTGGGTCACTGTCCGTGTGAAGTTTGCACATTCTCCCCGTGTCTGCGTGGGTTTCACCCCCACAACCCAAAGATGTGCAGAGTAGGTGGATTGGCCACGCTAAATTGCCCCTTAATTGGAAAAAATAATTGGGTACTCTAAATTTATTTTAAAAATTAAAAATAAAAATAAAAACACTAGCACCAAGAAAGCACAACAGCACCTATAATTCCTCAGGAAACCAAGGAAATTCGGCATGTCCACATCGACTTTTACCAACTTTTACAGATGCACCATAGAAAGCATCCTATCTGGCTGCATTACAGCCTGGTATGGCAACTGCTCAGCCAAAGACCACAAGAAACTACAGAGTCGTGAACACTGCCCAGTCCATCACGCAAACCTGCCTCTCAGCCATTGACACTGTGTACACCGCCCGCTGCCTTGGGAAAGCGGGCAGCATAATCAAAGACCCCTCTCACCCGGGTTATTCTCTCTTCCAACCTCTTGCCTCGGTCAGGAGACTTAACAAAAGACTAACAGGTTCAAAAACATTCTTCCGTGCTGTTACCAGATACTTGAATGAACCTGCTATGGACTGAACTGATCTCTTCACACATCTTCTCTACTGAGTAGTACTACACTCCGTATGCTTCACCTGTGACTATGTATTTACATTGTGTATTCATGGTATGTCCTATGTTTTCTCATGTATGAAACAATCTGTCTGGACTGTACGCAGAACAATATTTTTCTCTGTACCTTGGCACACGTGACAATAAATCAAATCAGGGGCAGCACGGTGACACAGTGGCTGGCACTGCTGCCTCACGGCACCGAGGTCCCAGGTTCGATCCCGGTTACTGTCCGTGTGGTGTTTGCACATTCTCCCCGTGCCTGCGTGGGTTTCGGCCCACAACCCAAAAATGTTCAGGGTAGGTGGATTGGCCACGCTAAATTGCCCCCGAATTGGAAAAAATTAATTGGGCACTCTAAATTTATATTTTTTTTTAAATCAAATCAAATCAAATCAAGGGAAGATCTCCAATATATATGAATGTTTGCTGGAGACAGGAAAACCATCACTAGAAGAGGTGAAGGGGAAGCGGGAAGAAGAGCTGGGCCTAGGGCTGGAGGGAGTGCTGCGGAGTGAGATCCTGCATAGGGCTAACCTTTCCTTTTCCTTCGCTAGGTTGAGCCTGATATAGTTGAAAGTAATACATTGAGTGCACTTAACTAAGACTCGTATGAGTGGGTCTTCCCTGGGGTGCAGGACAGATGTGAGCGTTGTTCAGGTGGGCCTGCGAATCACTCACACATGTTCTAGTCCTGCCCCAAGCTAGTTGGATTCTGGATCTCATTTTTTGAGATCATAGCGATATCATTGGGGTCAAACTTGAGCCGGGTCCACTGGTGGCGATCTTTGGGGTGCCAGACTCCTCAGAGCTCGTTGAGGTGGGGGAGGGGCCACGTCTTGGCCTTTGTCTCCTTGGTGGCCCAGAGGAGAGTCTGCTTGGATGGTGCCACTCAGGGCCTCGGCATGGTTGGGTGACCTAGCAGAATTCCTGCGACTGGAATAGATTAAATGTACCCTGACGGGGTTGGAAGAAAAGTTATATTCTAGAATAGATGGATGCAGTTCATCATTTTCTTTAAGGACATGCTTGTGACCAGCAATTAGGTGGAATGGGCGGGTGGGGAATCATTTGTATAAACTGTGTATATTAATGGTATGTATGGATGTTCTCTGTAACAATAATAATTGGTTGGAGTTTGGAATAAAATACATTTTCAAAAAGTGATAGACGACAGTCTAGATGTGGCCTTGAGCATTTCCAACATTGCTTCAGATTTCCTACAATTCTTGGTTTGTTCTGCTCACCCCAGACTCATCAGGCTTTACAACACATGATCCCTCAACAATCTAACAAAGAGAATTCTCTTTAATTGTAATTCCTTGATAGGGATCTCTGAGATCCAGGAAGGAAAGAGGGAAAAGCAGGGTAACAGCTGGAACAGCAGTTGCAACAAGTGATCACAACAGCAAAAGCAGAACATGTTACTGAGCTCTCAACTTGCAGTCTACCACCTCAGTGCTAATGATGGCATTTACTTCTCCATCTGGCACACATTTCAAAACCTGCACTGCACACACAGGCATGAGACAGGCTATACAGAAATCATACCTCTGAAGCGGGTTGACCTTTCTGGTTTAAATCGAGATCCTGCGGTCGGATGACCTTGTCAATGTCCAAAGAATCCTGGCTCGATGTGGCAGAGGTAACACTGGATCGAGATGAGGTACTGGTTGAGCGGATATCTGCATCGCTGACAGTTCCCGCTGATCCAGTCCTTCGATGCTGACTGGATACAGAGGGCTTGGTGTCATGCATCATGGCGCCAGTCTGTCGTGCTGCTTCATCCATACTGAGGGAGGCCTGTTCCAGTTGGGCAGTGATATCGTCCAGTGAAAGGTTGGTGTGCAAAGATTTTGGGCTTCTCACTGAAGAGGAGCCCTTCAAGCTGCCCTGCTTGGAGGATGCCCGAGTGGCTGATTGTTTCTGAGCAGATTTGGATTCTTTGCCAGGCATCTTGGCAGGTACCTCCTCTTTGTGAAATTTTCTCACAACACTGTCTTGCCTGGCAGGTTCCTTACTGATGTTACTGAGTTCCTGTTCCATGGAGCAGAGATCTGCCATGAGAGCATCCAGATCCACTCCATCTCCCTGGCTCAACGCCTCTGTAACATGCATCACATACAAAATTAAAGAGAGAGAGAAGGAAAAGATTAGTGTCAGTGGTGTGTCCTAATGTCCATCAGAAATCACTCTGAACCTCAGCATTGCTCAATGAAGGCAGACAGTTAATCTCTGGACAGGATTCAAAAATTTAACTGGAGTTGGAAAGGCCACACAATTCACCCATCCTGTTCTTAGAACTACATTCCTCCAACAGCCAGTACTTTTATGGAGTCAGTAATAGCAAGTAGAGCATTTAACACTCGGGCATTGTGGTTCAGACATGGGGGTCTGTTAACAGTATCCAATCTCTCACTGAATGAACAGAGTGCTATGCTGTAACTGGGTTGGAGGTAAAATAGACCCCATCAATTTTTAACATGAATTATTAAAAGCAGATATCTATTAAAAGCAGTTACCTGCGAGATATCGGACGTGATTTACCATTTGTGCACTAATAAATAGCCCATACCATGATACAAGGGTGGATACAATACTGTGTGGAAGAAGCCGAGGTCAGGGTCAGTGACGGAGTTTAGAGAAGCATCCAGCCACCATTGCTCATCGGCTCATTTTTCCTTCCCCAAAATATTATCCAAGATTTTTCCTTCCCCAAAATATTATCCAAGATCAAACTTGCTGGAAATGGAAAAAGGTGTTGCTAATGTAGTTAGATTGAGGGTAAAGCTCCCTCTACAGTGTCCCCATCAAACACTCCCTGGACAGGTACAGCACGGGGTTAGATACAGAGTAAATCTCCTTCTACACTGTCCCAATCAAACACTCCCAGGACAGGTACAGCACGGGTTAGATACAGAGTAAAGCTCCCTCTACACTGTCCCCATCAAACACTACCAGGACAGGTACAGCACGGGGTTAGATTCAGAGTAAAGCTCCCTATACACTGTCCCCATTGAACACTCCCAGGACAGGTACAGCACGGGTTAGATACAGAGTAAAGCTCCCTCTACACTGTCCCCATCAAACACTACCAGGATAGGTACAGCACGGGGTTAGATACAGAGGAAAGCTCCCTCTACACTGTCCCCATCAAACACTCCCAGGACAGGTACAGATTAGAGTTAAGCTTCTTTACTCCATTCCACAACATGCCTTGAACTATAATTGCATTAACAAAACTTTTATCCATTTCCAGCAATTCAACAAGTTTGCTATTAAATTCCAGTGAGAACTGGATCTCAGTTAGAGAATCTTTTAGGGAAGGAAAAGTGAGTGATCCAGTCTTCATTGGACCACAGTGTGCAAAATCCTCAGATATTACACTTTAATTTGGAGTAAATTTCGATTCCATTCAGTAATTCTAGCAGAACTACTGGTTTGTTTACAACCTGAGATGCAAAGTCTACACGGTGCACCTACTGTTTCGTGCCATCTCGTACTCACTTTAACTGAAGATCTGTTGAGCTACAGTGCCTCTTGCTGTTTTCTCTATGATGCTAATATACGAATAGTGGAGGTCTTGTGGCGCAGTTGGTAGTGTCCTTGCCTCAGAGTTCAAATCCCACTCTGGGACTTGATAGCTCTGTAAGGTTCGTTCATAACATAGCCAAACAGGTAAATCCCTCCAACAAGCACCAATGGAAGGCAGTAAGAGTGGGAGGGATTCCTGCTCAGCTATGTGATCGCCTGCAGCATCTGCCATCACTATCATTGCTGCGGGCTACAACATGCATATAAAAAGTGTAGGGGTGTTCAATCCCCATTTCGGGTGGGGTTGATTTGGGATCTCTGCCTCCTCACCCTGCCTGTGGTGAAGGTTATGGTGCTGTGGGTCAGGCCAGCCTTCAGGCAAAGATCTCAAGAATATGATGTTAATACTTTTCTTGTCTCACCCTTGAAGGTGCTAACTTTTGATGGGGCATGGTTTTACGGGAGCTGATCAAATTCTGGCACCTCAACCAAATGGCCAAGCTTTATGCGTGACCTTGGACACTAAAATGCTGGCAAGAATTTCACTTCTAAATAGGTTCAAGAATTGAGCCCAGCCTATCCTCGCAGGAGGTGTACATACAAGTAGCTTCCAGCAGAGGTCACCAGGTGGCTGTCAGAAGCTGGAACCCCAATCAATTTCTCACTTTCCAGCCCAGGGACACCACACCCAATGGTAACACTCCAATCGCCATTCAACAAGCCACCACAGAACAGGGTTAAGACATCATCCCAGATCCTGGCAGGTGCAAGATAGCAACATGCATCTTGCAGCAGGTTAAAATTGGGCATTCGCAAAATGGAAGGAACGGAATGAAAGAAAATAAATAAAAAAGGGAGATGGATCTACATTACAAACTGTGAGACAGTGTTCATTCAGATATAAACAATTGAACATTGAACTCCGGCTGCTTTAAATTTCTTCCCAAGTGAATTGATCCTCAGGATAAATGGTTGGTCCCATTATTCCCAGTTTAAGACTGAAACAATTTTTGTAGCATTTTCATTACAAGTCATGCTTTTCTCTCTGGATAGAAAAGCATGACTTATAATGAAAATGTGAAGCCACAGTGACACTTAAGGGGTGCTGCAATTGCCCTTTGCAGGTGCAGCAATGACAAGTAGAATTGAATTTTTAAAATCATGAGTTTTACACTGTAAAATGACCCCAGACACTTCACAGGACACTGACACCAAGTCACATACAGTGACAATAAGGTGGTCAAAGAGGTCCGTTTTAAGGAGCATCTCAAAGGAGGAAAAATTAATCAAGGGAAATTAATGAGTGGAATTCCAGAGCTTAGGTCTTTGCCAGCTGAAGGCACGGCAGCCAATGGTGCAGTGATTAAAATCGGGTATGCTCAATGGGCCAGAATTGGAGGAGTGCATATGTGCGAGGGATGGAGGAGGTTACGGAGTTAGGGAGTTGAGAGATCGCACATACGAGGGTTGGCAGCTAGAGGAGGTCACTGAGTTAGGGAGCGAAAGTTTACAGATATGATGGTTGGAGGGCTAAGGAGGTCACGGAGTTAGGGAGCGGGAGATTGCAGATATGAGGATTGGATGCTGGAGGTGGTTACAGAGTTAGGGAGTAGGGAGATTGCCGCAGGACGCGAAAACACGACTGAGAATTTAAAAATTGAGGTACTGCTTAACTGGGGTCCAATGTAGGCCAGATAGCACGGCGGTGATGGGTAAACGGAGTTTGGTGCAAGTTAGGACTTGAGCAGCGGAGTTTTGAATAGGCTCAAGTTTGTGGGACAGTAGAAAGTCAATATCAAGTGGCTTTCAGGATCCCTATTCCTAAGTGCACATGCACGGACCTTCCAAACCTAGCTCTGGCTCAGTCCACAAAGAAACAGCCTCTCAATGACACCCTAGTCCTCACAAGAAATATGAAAATTCAGGAGATGGATTGGGCCATGAAAATATTTCCTGGCACACACAAAATCACCTCTTTAGTATAAGTGGGAGGAATTAACCAGCAAAACTATTGCTCAAAAGGTTTGAATAGCAGAAAAATTCAATTGTGATGAAATAAAAAAGAGTGACCTTTAAAAGCAACTCCACAGCAGCTATGAAAGCAGAGCAGGATTATTCACCAGTACTTGTCCTAAGCATCATTCTTCATATCCACTGAATGTTCAACTACTGGAATATAAGGCAAGATGAATGCCGAACCGCGCCCTGTCCACATCCAGCATGCACTTTTGACAATGAGTAATCTACCTGGTGCCATTCCCTCGCCTTCTCCCTGTAATCCTGCATATTCTTCCTTTCCAGATAATAGTCCGATTCTCTTTTGAAAGCTTCGATTGAATCTGCCTCTACCACGCTCGGGCAGTGCCTTCCAAACCTTAACCACTCGCTGTGTGAAAACGCTTGTTCTCATGTCATTTCTGCTTCTTTTGCCAATTACTTTTAAATCTGTATCCTCTCAGTCTAGATCCTTTTACAAGTGTGAACAATGTTGCCTTATTTACATAACGTGAAACATTAAAACGTTACCATTGTTTACCAAATACAATATTCTCTCAAATTACACACACTGCTAATCACTGTCCAAGCTCCGCCAACCAGACATCAAACCACATGAGATTTATGTTTTCCGACTGCCCATTCTCAAGGAATATGAAACCAATCCAGATGTGGAGGTGGCAGTTTAACTTCACCAGCATGCAAGAGACAGGATATCCAAAAAGTACCAGTGAGCAAGTACCCTGGTATGCATTATCCTGAAGTGCTCATGCAGACAGCATACTATAGCAGGCCTGTGCTGTCTGGATTCTAGCATGGAAGACCTCACCCATTCTCAGACAGGAATGTTGAAATTAATTAACAAAAGTAACAAGGGTCAGAATTATCCAGTGACAAATAGGGCCTGAAAAATGCTCAATGGTGAACAAAACCAAGACAGTGACTCCATCTCAAACTGCTTCCAGACACAGCAATCACAGCCCTTACCATTCAGATTGTACATTGAGAAGCGATAGGAGAAGTTTGCAAGATTGGTTTCTTGTCGAAGGGGGGACTTCTTCAGCTCTTCGGGTTTCCCAGTGTCCAAACTCTGAATGGAGGAACAAAAGAAAAGACTACTCACAATTTCATAAAAGGTATAATAATTTTGAAAGGACTTGGCACACAGCTTTGGAAAGATAAACATTTAACTTTCATTTCTGAAAAGGGATAACAATTCACACACACACACACACACACAAAATCATAATATACATAAATTAACTTTTAGTACCTCGAAGTTCAGTTCAACAGTGCCAATGTTCTTATTCCTGGTCATTATTCAGTGATCGTAGCTGCAAAGTGCAGACACTGATCCGACAGTAGCAGCAGGCTCAGGCATGGCAACAGTCATGTGTGAACAGTCTGTCCACAACAGTCTCACACGTTACAGGATGAATCCCGGTACCCATGGAACGGCAACTCATGCAGACTTTTACACGGTTGAGTTACATCCACAAAGATGAATCAGTCTCGGCATCCCTCTTTCAATGAAGCATCAGGCTGACACACTGCCCGTTATTAGACAATCAGGCCAAACTATAGCAGGACCACTGAGGGAGAAAGACACCTCTGAAGCCAATTAAAACCTGTCACTCTGTTAGTGAAGAAAAATGAGTCCCAGGTCAAATTGCAAGTACAGGTAGGTAAAAAAGGTTTCACTGAAGGAAGAGGTTTGAAATGTTCTCAGGTAAATTATAGAAGCCAGAAGGCTGGAAATTTAAAGTAAAAGATGGGAGATTGGGAAAGGACAAAAAAAAAATGAGTTTAGATTTGGAGAGGCAGGGTTTAATCAGGAACAGTCAGTATGGTTTGTTAAGGGCAGGTGATGTCTGACCAACTTGATTGAATCTTATGAAGAGGTGATCAGGTGTGTAGATGAGGGAAATGCATTTGACGTAGTCTACTTGGACCTCAGCAAGGTTTTTGATAAAGTCCCACATGGGAGAGTGATCGCGAAGGTAAGAGCCCATGGGATCCAAGGAAATATGGCAAATTGGATCCAGAATTGGCTGAGCGGCAGGAAGCAGAGGGCGAGGTTCCAGGGGTGTTTTTCTGACTGTTGGTGTCCAGTGGTGACCCGCAGGGATCAGTGTTGGGTTCCTTGCTGTTGTGATTTGTATAAATGATTTGACATGAATTTAGGAGGGTTGATCAGCAAGTTCTCAGATGATACGAATAGTGGTAAATAGTGAGGAGGATAGCTTTAGATTGGAGGAGAGTTTAGACAGGCTGGTCAGATGGGCTGACCAGTGGCAAATGGAATTCAATCGGATAAGTGTGAGGTGATGCACTTGGGTAGGACAAACAAGGAAAGGGAATACATGATAAACTGGAGGACCCTGGGAAGCACTGATCAGAGGGACCTTGGTGCGCACGTACATAGAACATAGAACATAGAACATAGAACACTACAGCGCAGTACGGGCCCTTCGGCCCTCGATGTTGCGCCGACCTGTGAAACCATCTGAAGCCTATCTGACCTACACTATAGAACATAGAAATCTTTGACATGTTGGGCTCTTTCAGTTCCTAATAACCATATACTTCTGTCTTTGGAAATTTGGCATGTCACCTACGACCCTCACCAACTTCTACAGATGCACCATAGAAAACATTCTTTCTGGTTGTATCACAACTTGGTATGGACCCTGCTCTGCCCAAGACCACAGGAAACTACAAAAGGTCCGGCGATCCATCACAATTCCCAATGCCTCGGAAAGGCAGCCAGCATAATTAAGGACCCCACGCATCCCGGACATACTCTGTTCCACCTTCTTCCGTCAGGAAAAATATACCAAAGTTTGAGGTCACATACCACCTGACTCAAGAACAGCTTCTTCCCTATTGCCATCAGACTTTTGAATGGACCTACCTCGTATGAAGTTGATCTTTTCTCTACACCTTGCTATAACTGTAACGTTATATTCTGCAATCTCTCCTTCCTTCCCTATGTACGGTATGCATTGTTTGTACAGCATGCAAGAAACAATACTTGTATACTAATATACGTGACAATAATAAATTAAATCAAATCAAATCGTTCCCCTAAGATAGCAGAGCCGGTGGACACAGTGGTTAAGAAGGCATATGGCATACTTGCCTTTATTAGCTGAGGCATAGAGTTTAAGAGCAGGGAGGTTATGCTGGAACTATATAAAATGTAGGTTAGGCCACAGCTGGAGTATTGAGCAGTTCTGGAATCCAAATTACAGGAGGGATGTGATAGCACTGGAAAGGGTGCAGAGGAGATTCACCAAGATATAGCCTGTGCTGGAGAGTTTTAGCTATGAAGAGAGATTGGATAGAGTGGGGTTGTGTTCCTTGGAACAGGGGAAACCATGGGGTGGGGGGGGGGGGGGGGGGGGGGGAACATGATTGATCCATATAAAATTAGGAAGGGCAGGAGATTTAGATGGCATGTGAGGAAAAACATTTTCATCGAGACGGTGGTGGGAGTCTGGAACTCATTGCCTGTAAGGTGGTGGAGGCAGAGACCCTCGTCACATTTAAGAAGTATTTATTTGTGCACTTGCAATGCCATGGCATACAAGGCTATTGGCCCAAGTGCTGGAAATGGGATTAGAATACTTAGGCGATTGTTTTTTTAATGGCACAGACACAATAGGCCGAAGGGGCTTTTCTGTGCTGTCGACCTCCTGTGATGCAAAATAAGAAATAGAAGGTTTGATTTACTGAGACGTGGGGCGGGATTCTTCCCGTACCCGGCAGGGCAGGGCAGAGTTCCCGGCGGGACAGAGTGGCATGAACCACTCCGGTGTTGGCCCGCCCCAATGGTGCGGAATCCTCCGCACCTTCAGGGGCTAGGCCGGCGCCGGAGTGGTTTGCGCCTCGCCGGCTGGCGTGGAAGACCTTTGGCGCCACGCCAGCCGGAGATGAAGGGACTCCGCCGGCCGGCACGTGTCCACGCATGCGCGGGAGTGTCAGCGGCTGCTGACTTCATGCGCGCGGGGGGTTCACTTACGCGTCGACCATCGCGGAGGCTGACACTGCCGACGCGCAGGAAAAGAGTGCCCCCACGGCACAGGCCCGTCTGCGGATCAGTGAACCCCGATCGTGGGCCAGGCTACTATGGGGGCACCCCCAGGGCCAGATCGCCCTGCGCCCACCCCAGGACCCCGGAGCCCGCCTGTGCCGCGCAGGTCCCGCTGGTAAGGGACCTAGTCTAATCTACGCCGGCGGAACTAGCAAAAAAACAGCGGGACTTCGACCATTCGCTGGTCGGAGAATAGGGGCCGGGGGGGGGGGGGGGGGGGGGGGGGGGGCGGCTGCGAGCGGCCGCCGGCCGGCGCGATTCCTGCCCCCGCCAAATCTCCGGTGCCGGAGAATTCGGCAGACAGCGGGGGCAGGATTCACGCCGTCCGTTTCCCCCCCCCCCCCCACCGATTCTCCGACCGGCGGGGGGTCGGAGAATCCCGCCCCAGGTGTTTTGTTACCTGTGTGGTAGGTAACATGTGCTACTCAATCCTTGGTTAGTGATGAGGTATTCTGAATCCCGAACTCTTCCAGTAGTAACAAAAGGTTTATTCAGTAACTACAACAATATTTACATGAGTTCTTTACTTTAACTTTGATACTAGTGATACGGTTAACAAGATCTAACTATGGTAACTATACATAACTCCACTGGCTATCTATACAAGTCTGCTGTTGCTTTGATCACAGTGCACCCAAGAGAGAGACACAATGTGGCTGCCTTTTATACCCCTGTTGGTCTGGCCCTCGAGTGATCATGTGGTGCTACTGATTACACATTAACCTCTTGTGCACATATAGAGATCACCACACCAGGATGTTTGGCACTTCCAGTTCATCAAATATTTCTGTTCTTACTTGTTGCTATTGATATTAAAAACCAGGAGAATCTCTGCAACCACTGCAGGCCTGTTTTCCCTTCCCCCTCACAACTTTCCATCCCATAACTTCATCACCATCATTGGTTGCAGATCATTCAACTAAATCAGTTCTCACCTCTGGAAACCCCTCTTAAAACATAAATACCAATTGATGCATACATACAACTCGATGTCACACTGACACAGACACACAGAGACACCATTACAAGTATAAACATGTAGCATTATACTATACTGCTATTCCCCAACTGATTAAGAAGGATCACCCTTAAATTTTGTGCATTTAGCTATAATTAGAACAGCTGGCTCTTCAAAACAGGTATTTCACATCACTGGTATTCTTGGGAGTGGAATTGTGATTAATGCAACCAATGACCAATTGACATGTATTTAACGAACAAAATCTTGAGCAGACTATTCCCTAGAACCCGGAGTTTGGAATTTCTTTTGCTTCTGGAACAGCACATGCTGACATTTCCCATCCCATGAGTGTGATGCTGAAATTAACTTGGTACAGAAACAGATCAAACTCTCGATCTTTTATTCCTTGGCATAAGGAGACACCTAGTGCCTTTTCCCAGCAAAGCTTTTTAACCATAATTTTTATTAAGGTGGACAGAACAGTTCGAGTCTCGCACACCTATACCAGCCTCCCCGAACAGGCACCGGAATGTGGCGAATAGGGGCTTTTCACAGTAACTTCATTTGAAGCCTACTTGCGACAATAAGCGATTTTCATTTCATTTCATTCATTATACCTTGACCTGTAATCATATGTTTACATCAGTCACTAACACAGGCAACGAGAAACTCGGACATGAGCCACCTGAACAGAATACACAATCCAGTTCCAAATACTTGCGCATCTGAGCAATGAAGACAATCAACAGACCACTCCCTGCAAGCTTTGGAAGCCTTCTAACTGCAAGTCAGGTTACAACTACATACCTGAGTGAGTTTGTCGAGCTCGCCCAGCCAGGCACCAAACATCTTATCCAAGTCCTGGTCCTCCTTATCACTGTCCTCCTCTGCAGCATGGTCCACATCTTCATCAGAGATCTGATCCATCTGTCACCAAAGGAACAATCAATAGTCGTCAGATTTATTTCAGCCAATACATTGTAATGTGTCAATGTAATTCAGTATTCAACACTCTTTATATACACCCTTAAATTTGTCCCATCACCAATAATAGACCTGTATCCAATAGCACTGTATCCCAGTTTTATACAGTGACAGACCTGTGTTCACCAATGCTGTTCCACTGTTACACAATGGCAGATCCGTCCACACCAGTACTGCACCCCAGTGCTACACAGTGACAGACCTGTCCCCATCTGTTATGTACGCCAGTGCTGCACAGCAGGAGATCTGTACCCACCAGTATTGTATACATCATCATTATAACTAACCGGAATTAGGGCGGCACGGTGGCGCAGTGGTTAGCACTGCTGCCTCACGGCACCGAGGACCTGGGCGTGATCCCGGCTCTGGGTCACTTTCCGGGATTCTCCCCATGTCTGCGTGGGTCTCGCCCCCACAACCCAAAGATGTGCAGGGTAGGTGGATTGGCCACAATAAATTGCCCCTTAATTGGAGAAAAAGTTATAATAATAGAATGGAATTAAGTAGCTGTTTCAAGCCAGTTGGTATGAAGAGACACTGTACCTTATTGTGGACATGGTGTGAGTCAACAATCACTACACATACACACAAACGCACACCAGCGATTAAAGGGAACAAATCTCAGGTGCAAAATACACTCCAAAGAACATTGTCAGCAAGAGAACACAAGGCTCTAGAGACTCAATTTTATTGTATTCACACAGGACACGTCCACTTCTGCAATTCCCCATGTGGTTTTCACTGTAAAAATAAATATCCAAAAGAATGTACCCACACATGTTGCAAACAGGTGGCAGCAGACAGCATTAGCACAGCTAGTCAAGAGCTTGGAGTCTGAAGACCACCCTGGGGATGATGTGATTGATGAAACAGCGGGAGGAACCAGAATGAGTTCCATCTTTCTCATGTCTGAGTTCGCATTGCATCTCAAGTTATTCTGTTACTCTCAGACAAGTGGAGTCGGAAACTTTAGGAACTTTCAAGCGGTTATTGGATAGGCACATGGAGCACACCAGAATGACAGGAAGTGGGATAGCTTGATCTTAGTTTCGGACAATGCTCAGCACAACATCGAGGGCCGAAGGGCCTGTTCTGTGCTGTACTGTTCTATGCCTCCGCTCATCACTTACGAACACTGTAAAATTTGTATTAATGACCGTGCTCCCTCTCATCAAGCTTAATTTCCTCCTGCAATCTACAAATTATAAACTATTCTGAAGTAAATAAGGAGCTCTCAGCAGAAACATACCAAGCAACTCAAATCTCTGCAATCAAGATTTAGTATTGGGACAAGTGTGGAGAAGGAATAGTTTTGCACAAGAAGAGACAGTTTGCAGTGAGTGAAAAATCCAGTGTATAAATTGAAAATGAGCACCATATATTAATCACAAGCAGCCTTTACTGGCAGCAGCATATTTCACTCAATATTTAGAACAAAACCGCTGCCTTATTGCTGTATGGCTACTTACTGGATGGTACAAGGAACAGTCAGTGTATTTTTTTGAAGCACAGTTTGGGACGGTGATCGGTCTGGTCACTCGTCTGCAGGGCTGGCTAATCTCAGCTGGTGACACAATCTAAGAATTACATTCAGTCAAAATGTCACCCGGTTGAAAAGGAGGGATGGTCGGAGAAATCAATCTGCTCCTGATCACTATTCAGTGGCTCTGGCTGGTCAATGGGCAATGTGCAAGTGGAAAGATTAGGCTCCGTTTTGACACTTTAACTGCTTAATTGCTTGCCAACACTCAACATAAAGGCACTGGAAATTCTGAGAAACACAAGTTTTAGTGAGGATCTGAAGGAAATTACCATCAGCAGGGAAATGGTTTTGGGGATATTAATTGGACTGAAAGCAGATAAATCTCCAGGGCCTGATAATCTTCATCCCAGCGTATTTAAGGAAATAGCCCAGAAATAGTAGATTCATTGGTGATGATTTTCCAAAATTCTTTGGACTCTGGAATGGTTCCTACAGATTAGAGGATAGCGAATATAACCCCACTATTCAAAAAGGGAGGTAGAGAGAAAACCAGGAACTATAGACTAGTGAGGCTACTTGTGACAATAAAAGATTATTATTATATTATTCTGAACACATGGTGTGTAAGATTGCCATTCTGTACTTGTACCTACAGTTCTATGGCCAAAGTCAGGTAGCCAGTTTTCAATGTAAATACAAAATGTCCTGTAATCTGTAATGAACATGGTCTTTTCAGTCTGCGTCTAGGCAGGACGTGTCGGCAGCTTATTTGGTCTTGGGCCTGCACTTGTTCTCACCTAGTACGGGGCAGCACAGTAGCACAAGTGATTAGCATTGTGGCTTCACAGCGCCAGGCTCCTAGGTTCGATTCCCTGCTGGATCACTGTCTGTGCGGAGTCTGCACGTTCTCCCCGTTTCTGCGTGGGTTTCCTCCGGTTTCCTCCCACAGTCCAAAGATGTGCAGGTTAGGTGGATTGGCCATGATAAAATTGCCCTTAGTGACCCAAAAAAGGTTAGATGGGGTTATTGGGTTACAAAGATAGGGTGGAAGTGAGGGCTTAAGTGGGTCAGTGCAGACTCAATGGGCTGGGCTGAATGGCTTCCTTCTGCACTGTATGATCTATGTTCTACGTTCTAGTCGGGAGGTTGCTGGAGTCCATCATCAAGGATTTCATGGCACAGCATTGGGAAAGCAGTGGCGTAATCAGACAAAGTCAGCACGGATTTATGAAAGGAAAATAATGCTTGACAAAATTCTTTAAAAACGTAACAAGTAAAGATGACCAGGGAGGTCCAGTGGATGTGGTTTATTTAGACTTTCAGAAGGCTTTTGACAAGGTCCCGCATAGCAGATTAATATGTAAAGTTAAAGTGCATGGGATTACAGCTAGTGTCTCGAGATGGATAGAAAGCTGGTTAGCAAACAGGAAGCACAAAGTTGGAATAAATGGGTCTTTTCCGATTGGCAGGCTAGTCACTAGTGGGGTACCGCAGGGATCTGTGCTAGGACTCCAACTGTTCACATTCTTTATTAATTATTTTGATGAGGGAACTAAATGTGGTATTTTTAAATTTGCAGATGATACAAAATTTGTTGGAGGGTGATCTCCGAGGAGGATGCAGAGATGCTTCAGCAGGATTTGGGCAGGCTGAGTGAGTGGGCATATACATGTCAGATGCAGTATAATGTGGATAAATGGGAGGTTATCCACTTTAGTAGCAAAAATAGGAAGGCAAGTTATCATTTGAAAGGGTGTAAATTGAGAGAGGTGGATACTCATTGGAATCCTCGTGCATCAGTTGCTGAAAGTAAGGAAGCAGGTACTGCAGGCAGTAAAGACGACAAATGGTATGTTGGCCTTCATAGCGAGAGGATTGGAGTACAGGAATAGGGACGTTTTACTGCAATTGTACAGGGTGCCGGTGAGGCCACACCTGGAGTATTGTGTGCAGTTTTGGTGCCCTTAGCTGAGGAAGGATTTTTCTTTTTCAATTCTTTCATGGAATGTGGGCATCACAGGCAAGGCCAGCATTTGTTGCTCGTCCCTAATTACCCTCGAACTGAATGGCATTACTTTAAGAGTCAATCACATTGCTGTGGATCTGGAGTCACATGTAGACCGAACCAGGTAAGGATGGCAGATTTCCTTCCCTAAAAGGACATTAGTAAACCAGATGGGTTTTTACGACAATCAACAATGGTTTCATGGTCATCTTTTAATGCATAGACCTTTAATTCCAGATTTGTATTGAATTCAAATTTCACCATCTGCCATGGCAGGATTCGAACCAGGTCCCCAAGCATTACCCTGGGTCTCTAGATTACAAGCGACAATAACACCGCTATCCCAGAATAGCCTTGGTATGGAGGGAATGCAGTGAAGGTTTACCAAGCTGATTCCTGGGATGGCGAGACTGTCATAGGAGGAGAGACTAAGTCAGTTAGGATTATATTTCATTGGAATTTAGAAGAGTGAGAAGGGATCTCATAGAAACGTATAAAATTTTAACAGGATTATTCAGTTTAAGGTAGTCCATAGGGCGCATATGACAGTGGCCAGGATGATCAAGTTCTTTGAGGTGGTAGAGGACAGGTGTGGGTGGTGCGTGAGGAGGCCCACGAACCACGTCCACATGTTTTGGCCATGTCTAAAGTTGAAGAGGTTCTGGCAGGGGTTTGCAGACGTAATGTCCGAGGTGCTGAAGGTGAAGCCAGAAGTGGCGATATTTGGGGTGTCGGAAGACCTGGAAGTCCAGGGGGCGAGAGAGGCTGACGTTTTGGCCTTTACCTCCCTGGTAGCCCGGAGATGGATTTTGCTGGAGTGGAGGGACTCTGTGCCGCCGAAGGCGGAGGTGTGGGTTAGCGACCTGGCAGAGTTCCTGAGACTGGAGAAGAGATTAAGTTCGCTTTAAGAGGGTTGGTTGATGGGTTTGCCCGGAGATGGCATCCTAATGTATATACAAATGTCTTAATAGAAATACATATTTTTAAAAACTCTAACAGGATTAGACAGAGTTGATTCAGAAAGAATGTTCCCGATGGTGGTGGTGGGGGGGGGGGGGGGTTTGGCACAAAGCAGTTGAGGTCAAAATGGGTCATTTCAAAAAGGGGGTGCTGGTTTAAAGAAACCTAAAAAATAGAATCACTGGAGCAGTAACGAGGTGAAATTAGCTTTAGGGGCTGAAAGAACTTGCATTGATATAGCTCTTCTAAACTCATTAATCACTACCTGCCCCCACCATTCCCTCAGGTGTAGTCAGGTTTGCTGGAAGCATGGCAGCCAATTTGTCAATTGCATAGTTTCACAAAATCCCTATGAATCTAGGATTGTTCTCCTCAGGCACAGAAGGTTTTGGGGGGGGGGGGGGGGGGGGGGGAGAGAGAAAAGAGAGGAGAGACACCCAATGGAGCTATCAAAATGGAGAGGGATTTTGTTCAGCAGGTAAGGAGAAACCATTTCCACTGGTATGAGGGTTGGTAACCAGAGGACACTGATTTAAAATAATTGGCAAATGGACCAGAGGGAAGATGAGGAGACATTTTCTTCCCCTTTAGAGGTTTGTTTGAGATCTGAAATGTACTATCTGAAAAATCAAGATTCTATTGGAACTTGGAGTAAATAAATGAAAGGGTTGCTTCTATTGGCTGGCAAATGGGCAACATGATGATATGAACTGAATGAAGGATAAATGAAGGTATAATTTTGCACAGAGGGTTATCACAAAATAGATGTTTTTCTACAAATACCTTTTAAGCCAGAGACTAAATAATTGAAGGAGGAATGTAAAAGATATAAAGATGAATGAATTAAAAGGATTCTTGCTGAGCGAGCACAATCCGATATAACGGCTTCCATCTCTGCCAGTTCAGAGTGTGCAATAGTCAAGCGACACATCATTGACAATATCACACATTCATAAACACAGAATTTACAGTACACACACCTGAAATTTACAGTACATACACCTGAAACAGTTTCCTTATATACAGCTTTATTGCCTTAACACACAATTAAGACTACACAATGCGTAATGTCACACAGGTGCCCTGAAATAAAAATAAAAAATAAACAAACTGCCTCCATGTTGTCTTACAGCTCCCAACACTAGTGCCCCCTCTACATTTCAAATCATATTGCTTTTAGATTGTATTTTCAGGACACAACTATTTGGAGCATGGGCACAACATGCAGTCCAGTATACTGTTCCACACGGAGACAAGGGTGGTTAGCTCAGTTGGCTGGGGGCTGATTCATGATACAGAGTGACACCAACAGAGTGGGTTAATTTCCTGTGCCGTTTGAGGTCATCTATGAAGGCCCCCCCTTCAACCTTGTTCCTCGCCTGAGAGGTGGTGATCCTCAGATTAAATCAACACCAGTCAGCTCTCGCTCAAAATGGGAGAGCAGCCTATAGTCCTCTGGGATTTTTGCGACTTTCATTTCTACATAGAGAATTTAATAGACAAATCAATAATAGCTGGAGCTGAACTATGAACGAGAAGTGCAGCCCCAGTGCAGAAGTGCTCGCCTGTGATCCAGATTAACATCCAGTAGAAAATCCGACTATAAATCGAGTTCTGATACATCGGGCAGTATTTTGCTGGAAAAATAAATGCGTTTATGGAAATTGGTCAACAGGTTTAGGTGCTAAGTAATACACGAGTTGGGAAAATTTGCTGGCCAATTTACACTGTTCTGTCATTGATCTTGCACAAATGACAACCCACCCACGGCCTCCCTATTATTTTTGACAGCTTGCTAGATTTTCACATTAATTTGCCATTAAACGAACCACAGGAGATTAAGTTTGGCAATCAATAGTCTGAAACCCTTTACGCAATATTATTATTATTACGCTGCTAATCAGCCTCTCTGGCCCAGAAATTGAACAATTTACACTTTAGAATTTCATTCCTTCAAGTGGTAAATTATTCTGAGATTTAAATAAAAACCCAACATTTTAATTTGCTTTTCTTATTTTTCCTTCATTTCTCGTTCACTCCAAATACAATCTTTATTTCCCTTGGTGCGCTGGATTTGACCAATTCACATACTTCTTTGTCATCCTTCTGTTTCCACCTTGCCCTCAAAATCTCATTGGTTAAGGAGATAGTAAACGACAGGTCCCAGTTGCCCCACTATCCTAGCTGAGCTATCAGCTCACACCTCTGGCAAATTACAGTGTAAAAACATGGATCTGAAGTGTGTCACTAAAAGTCTAACAGGGCATATAAGATGCGACACTCAAGTAAGGTCCAGCTCATTCGGCATTTCCATTCTTCGCTTCCATAGAAAACACTCAATTCTCCAGAATCAGCATTGTTTTCACACAAGTAATTTCTCTAGACTCCGCCAATTAGGATGCTTTTAGTTATTGGCTTAATCAACAACAAACAAACATTCTGATTACTACCAGGGCTGCCCTGGACACAATAGGTCAATATTTGGGTTTTAAGCAGCCGACCACTTGAAATGACTGGCCTCTTAACTCAGATATAATCACTAGCAGGTCTGGTGGTACCTGTTTTAAATCTCTCTCCACAAGAGTTCACTTTTCAGGTCGATAATGCCATGTCAGAACAGATCTGAAACGTTTACTCTGTTTCTCTTTCTCCACAGATGCTGCCAGACCTGCTGAATATTTCTAACGTTTTCCATTTGTATTTCAGATTTTCAGCACCCACTCAATTGTGGAGGCACCAGCTTGTGTAAACTATGATCAGCCAACTGGATTACACTCAAATTGAATATCGGCTTTCCACATTTTGTTCACTCCTATGCAGTGTTTGCTTTCACCTGTGCACTGCTGGCAAGCTTTCAAGAGAGCTGCCTGTGCCAAGTGTAGCAACAGGATAGGTTCAACACTGTAGTTATACCTAATCTCAACAGTTCCACAATCAACCCGTTGTTGTTTGTAACTGAACCTTTCGCCGATTATATAACGGAGCTGTACAGACTGGAAGGTTGCAGGTTTGGCCCGGTTACATGCTCGATGTGTACCTGTTCAGCAGTAGGATTGCTACAACAGGCCTCAGCATCCCAAATTAGGCTCTGTTATATGCTACCTTTGCCAACTTAAGCCAAGGAGTGTGCAACTGTTATTGCCTATTGCTGTTGCCCCACACAAAGAATAATTCTGAAATATCAAGCACCCTCAATAGCAGCACAAGTAACTGAAAACACGCTTGACTTATGTTTCTGGCTAGGTTATGAGTGAGTTCCCCGTTAGCAAATACTGCCTAAGCTTATACCTGAGAAATTAGTTACCACTTGGGCAAAGTTCCAGGTGACAGACACCCATAGAACCTTTCTCCCTCAGGAAAGAGCTGGTTGTTACTCAACCCATGTACTTCATAGAGATGGACGTTTTAGGCTTTAATAGACATTTGATTGTAACACATCTCCATTAGCTATAAGCAAACACACTGCAAGCTTCAGAACTAAAGGTTAAGCAACAGAGACCCAACCCCTGGCTGAAACACCACACAGCCAAAAGCAAATTTCCAGCCCATCCTTGTAGTTCGGAGGTTGAACAGTGAAGATTTCAAAGGGCAACTCTATTAACCTGCATCACATTACAGGACAATCTCCACTTCATTAGTAAAACTGGGCTCTAGTTCATTCTTCTGGATCCCAATCGGAGCAGAACAAAGCAGACTCACATTGTTGTCCTCTCCAGAAGATGCTGGCTTACATGCAGCTAGTGTTCTGAACAGAGATGAGTGACAGAAGGCTGTTCAGCGTCGGGAGCAACCTAATTTGATTTTGTTCCCTCATACCTTCCCAGTAGCAACAGCAAAGTAGATTTATACATCACGTTCAATGTCGTGAAATGTCCAAAGGCATTTCACAGGCGCACTACAAAACAAAATAGGACAGAGCTAAATAAGCAGAATAGGTCAGATGACCAAAGACATGGTCAAACAGTTGTAAGGAGTGTCTTAAAGAGGAAGATAGATAGAAATACAGACAGGAGTGTAGGAACAGAATTCCACAGCTGGGCAACTGATGGCGTGACCACCAACAAGCAAATAAACTTGGGGTGGCACGAGTGGCCAGAACTAGATGAGTATATCCATCTTGGAGCATTTTTATACGAACATACAAATTAAGAGCATGAGTAGGCCACTTGAGCCCCTTGAGTCTGCTCCACCAGTCAATAAGATCAACTTTTTAAAATATATTTTATTCCAAACACACTCAAAATACTTCATCATAGCACAAAATCAAGTACTTACAGTTTGATAAAAAATTTTAACCTCAACTTCACATCCCTGCATACCCCCAATAACCTTTCACCACAGGAATCCTGTCTTAAAGATATTCAAAGACTCTGCCTCAACCACCTTTTGAGGAAGAGAATATACAAGTGTCTCAACCCACAGAGAAAATATTTTTCCTCATCTGTTTTAAATAGTAATAATAATCTTTAAATGGGCGACCCAATATACCCGGAGCCAACGTAGGGCAGCGAGCAGAGTGGAGAAACAGAACTTGGTCCAAGTTAACCATGATGTGGAGATGCCGGCGTTGGACTGGGGTGAGCACAGTAAGAAGTCTTACAATACCAGGTTAAAGTCCAACAGGTTTGTTTCAAACACGAGCTTTCGGAGCACGGCTCCTTCTTCAGGTGAATGGAAAGGCTTGTTGCCTTTCCATTCACCTGAAGAAGGAGCCGTGCTCCGAAAGCTCGTGTTTGAAACAAACCTGTTGGACTTTAACCTGGTGTTGTAAGACTTCTTACTGGGTCCAAGTTAAGACACAGCGTTTTAGTTCAAGTTTATGGAGGGTCGTGGAGACCAGTATTGGAATAGTCAAGCTCAGAGGTAACAAAAGGGATGAATGGAGCAGACAGTTAATTGCAATCGGGGAACGGAACTGGAGCTGATTAATCTCCTCTCTAGCCCAGGAAGACTGAAGCCACCTCCTTCCACCCTGGCACAGATCAGCCTTGTGATCCTGGCACCTTCGGTTAAACACTACCTTTACCAACCAGCAGCAACCATTATTCCCAGTGACCTAAAGAGTTAGCAGCTGAAACATGAGGCAACCAAGCCAACAGCTGAAACTCAATAAATTGATGTTTCTCCCACAAAACTTTTAACCCATTTTGGCAAAGGGGACATCGACTTAGAAGGCAAACATTCCTCATTTGATTCTGTCACTGCACCCGGCTCCAAAGTCACCCTTCATTCTGATCTCTAATCCCTGCAAAGCCCCTTTTAAGTCAATGCTGTAGCTAGGTACAAATCTGTCCTTCATCAAATGTGGCTGCCACAGTTGGTGTGTCTTTACTGTACACAGGCAGTGAGTGAGGTTTTCCATCTGGCATCTCAAATTCAAGACAAAGTCACTGAGGCAGCTGCCCGAGTTGCCTCAATAGCGGCCTGCTTTCGGTGGAAATTTTGATCCAAGCCAAGAAACATTGCAGTGAAGGGACAATGCTCTGTAACGATCTTAACAATGATCCAATTGGGCAGCACAGCAGCACAGTGGGTAGCACTGTTGCCTCACGACGCCAAGGTCCCAGGTTCGATCCCGGCTCTGGGTCACTATCCATGTGGAGTTTGCACATTCTCTCCCCCCCCCCAAAAAAACCTAAATAATGTGCAGGCTAGGTGGATTGGCAGCGCTAAATTGCCCCTTAATTGGAAAAAATGAATTGGGTACTCTAAATTTATTTTTTTTTAATTTTAAAAAACAATGGTCCACTTGAAGACATCAATCAACAGGCTCAATTTTCAGTTTACTGTATTCAAAAAAGATGCAGTTTGTCAGGGATAGAGGGAATTAAATGATGAGGTCGAGGGGCATCAGCACAAAAACACCTGCTCTGGGGTGCTTCAGGTATGCCAACAAGGGCTGACCAATTCACTTAAAATTAACTGAGGAGGTTCGAGAGAGAGAGAATGTGACCAATAGCAGCAGGCCAAATAGATTTGGGGCGGCCCCTCTTCAGTTCAGATGAGTTTGGAATGGCCACATTACGCTGGGATTCTGTTTACATCAGCACTTTATTTTTGGAGTTCAACAAAACACTTCACAAATAATTTTGCAAACTAAAATACTTGACAAGAGATGCGATGCAACAGCAAATTTCAGGCAACAGCTGCGAGAAAACCCTCAGAGCCAATGTCACAACTGTCTCATTCCAGTGCTAATCCCTGCCCCCAATCCTCCTCCTCTCAGGCACAGATTACTGCTGGGGGATCATTCCATGGATAGAATCATCCTTTGGTACTCACGATTCAATTCATGAACTTGCAACTGCAATTTGCCTTTATACAGTTTAAAATCAGCCAAATATAAAATAGGCACCAGGTGAACAAATGTTTAAAAGGGGGAATGTAAAGGAGGAAAGAGAGATAGCAAGGCATTGAGCTTTAGGGAGAGAAGGCCATGGGTTAGACCCTACACCCTCTGGTGAGCGGTATCCGGTAAATTTCTCGAAATCAATTGCTCGAAAGCTAGTTGCTCGAAGTCAGTTGCTCGAAAAATTATTTCTCGAACTATCAATTGATCGAATGATAGATTGCTCGAAAAGCAGTACTTCAAAAAAGGAATACCCAAGATGAACAAGGTTCATTACATAAAAAAGCAACTAATTTTTGTAAGAAAATAAAAACAACTAATTGGTTCAATAAATAATACCAACAATTACAATTCATAATTTTATTAGTCTTTACAATTTATAAAAAGTTTAAAAGATCTTAGTAAGAAAAAAATAAAGTTAAAATTCAGGCTTGCCAATATATGTTGGTTACTCCATTAGTATGCAATATTGTGTGCAACACTTCTTAAATATTCTTCTACATTTCCCGTTTCGTTATATTTTGATACAATATCCTGTAATCGTTGTGCGCAGTCACGGTATTTTTTTCTGCTCCCAGCTGTACTCACACCTCCCACAAATTGTTCGATTTGCAACTCGTGTCAACTTTGCTCTCGCTTTAAGCCATCTATAAACTTCCAAATCGACGGATGACAAGCACTTAGTTGATGTTGGAAACTGTTGTGCCATCCCTCAATAGAATTGTTCGTTTTCGGCAATCCTTCTTTGACGTAATCGAAACAGTTCCACATTTCATGTTTAAATATAGGAGTACGTCTACGGTTGTGTCGAGGGCACCAGAGTCATAAATAAGGAATAAATCTCCTTTGCTGGTTTTTGTAAACTCTTCAGGGATATCAAGATCGAGGTAACTATTAGGCAAAGCATGTCCAACATTCTTTCTTGCGCGTGTATTGCGTATGGTTCTTTTCATATTTTCTACTGAAGGGAGTTTCACAGCTGCAGCACCACTTACCTCTATTGAGGCACATGATACAATATATTGCGGTGTATCACGACTATTCATCGCATGTTCTTTCACTTTCTCCATTTCTTTAGTAGCTTCAATTCCAGCAGCGTCTCCTGCATGGTTGTGATTCCCACTTTGTTTCGTGATACTTTCATCAATAGTGATAACACGCGCACAACATTTTCTTGTTTTGGACATTTCACATTTCCAATATATCTTATTGTTCACCGCTTTGTCCTTAATATATAGGTGACCATCCAAACACAATTTCTTCTTTCCTTTTTCACTCGCTAGTAATTAACGTTTAAATATTTATTAGTGATCGTTTAAAGAATGAATGTCGGCTTTCGAGCAATCTATCTTTCGATCAATTGATAGTTCGAGAAATGATTTTATGAGCAATCGACTTCGAGCAATTAGCTTTCGAGCAATCGATTTCGAGAAATTTACCTGGAACCCTGGTGAGCTGTAGGAATTTGATGATGTGCAAGAATCCAGAATTGGAGTGGGGCAGGGAGTGATGTGGCATAAAAAGATTAGAGCAATGATGAGAATTTTAAAAAATAACTTTTCCAATTAGAGGGTAAATTAGCATGGCCAATCCACCTACCCTGCACATCTTTGGGTTGTGGGGGTGAAACCCACGCAGAGGCTGGGAGAAGGTACAAACTCCACACAGATAGTGACCCGGGGCCGGGATCGAACCTGGGTCCTCGGCATGACGCAGCAGTGCACCACTGCGCCGGCCTTGGATGAAATTTTTTTAACTTGAGACATTGGATCGCTCTGGAAACCATTGTAGATCAATGCGCACGAGGATAATGGGGAAAACGGGAGTTGCCGTGAGTTGGTATATGGGTCCAGTGATTATGAGCTTTCATTTAAGGATGAAAGATAGGAGGCAGGCCACAAAATCATTGGAATAGGCAAGCCTGAATGAGGATTTCAGCAGCGGATGGGAGGTATTACAAAGGTGGATGTGGAAGTAGGACTTGGCGATGGAGAGGACACAGGGTCAGAAGCTCAGTTCAGGTCAGCTAAAGCGTGAATCAATATGGGACCGATGTGCTGTGGGTGTCTGCGTGCGTGTGTGTGTGCACACGGGTGAGTGTGCGCGCACACGCAGGACTGCAACTTGTGGCAGCCTTTGAATCAGTCTCCTCACCTTTTAAATTGAGAAAACCTCACTTCATTCAGTACTGGATGCCAGACAAGCAGATGGACCATGAAGGGACATCAGAAGTTCTGATGAAAAGTCACAGATCAGAAACCTTGGCCAGGACTCTCCCGTACCCGGCGGGGCGGAGTGGCGTGAACCACTCCGGCGTCGGGCCACCCCAAAGGTGCGGAATTCCATTAGGGGCTAGGCCCACACTGGAGTGGCTCCGGCACCAACGGCCTTTGGCTGCTGACGTCACCCCGGCGCATGCGCGGTAGGGGGTTCTCTTCTGCCTCTGCCATGGTGAAGGCCGTGGCGGCAGTGGAAGAAAAAAAAGAGTGCCCCCACGACACAGGCCCGCCGGCCGATTGGTGGGCCCTGATCGCGGGCCAGGCCACCGTGGGGGCACCCCCCCACCCCCAGGACCCCGGGGCCCACTCGCGCCGCCAATCCCGCCGCACCGGACGTGCTTTGATTCCCGCCGGCGGGAACGGCCTGTCAGCGGCGGGACTTCGGCCCATCGCCGGCCGGAGAATCGCCGCGTGGGGCCCGCCGACCAGCGCGGCGTTATTCCCGCTCCCGCCAATTCCCGGGGGGGGGGGGGGGGGTGGAGAATTCCGCCCCTTATCTCTGCTTCCCTCCAGATGCTGCCAAACCTGCTGAGTCTTTCCAGCATTTTCTGTTTTTATGATAGTCTAAATTGGCTGAGCAGCCTCTCAGTTGAGTCAAGGGGACTCACCACCACCTTCTCAGGGCAACTGGGAATGAGCAACAAATAGACCTTGATAATGAATAAACAAAAACACATCCTGATCAAATGGGCAGCATTCCTGATTCTTTAATCTGTAGTGTATAGTCTAAATCTGTCCCATTATCACAAACAGGGGAAGAAGCAATAAATAGCAATCAGCCTAGACCATTGCATGGTAATAAAGACAGATAAAAAATATGATAAGCCCTGGAGCACAACAGGAACAAGGGGTTCCAACATGAAGGCCATGTTACAGCTGGTGAGCTCCGAAAGGAACTGTAACCCTAACAAGGTAAAACGTTAAACATGGAAAATGCATAGTTGGAAAGAAGGGCACCCAGATTCATGTTTCATATGGGACCTTCTATCAAAACCAATGTGATTAAAGAGTCCCATTTGAAACATTAACTCTTTTCCTTTCAGATGCTCTGCACTTCCAGCATACTCTGTATTTTAGATCTCCCGCACTGACCTTGTGGAAAAGTGTGGTTAGTTCCCACGGGTGTGCAACAGCCAATCCACTAATGTAAACCATTTAAAATCAGACAACAGAAGTAGCAATTTAAACAGAAATTCAACGCAACATATCCTTTGGGCAAGAAGTCCCAGCTTTAAAAGAAACCAGTACAGAGAGTGATGTGAAAATCTGTGTCTTGCTATTGTTCAAATGCATCACATCCAAACTACCTCCAACTTCAAAGGCAACATGCTTGGCAATTCTATGAGTTCACTTTAATTCCTTTGAATTCAGCCATCAGCATTGAAGAAAACTGGACAAACCTTTGACAGTGTTTCCCTCCTGGATAAAGGTAGGTGCGATAAGACCCAACTCCCCAAGGCATATATCACAGCCAATTTGCAGAGAAAATGCATCATGTCCTTCAAGTATGCTTTGTGACATGTGAAATTTGCAGGTGTTAAGCAAAAAATTAATTCTTGCAGAAGTATAATAGACAGCTTATATTAACCTGTAGACCTCTGCCTGCTGGGTTGCACTCAAGGACTGTGATCTCCATTACTGAAAAGGTATCAAATTACTATAGATAATGAACAAGAAGGTACCCAAAGGCAGATGTGACCACATACTTCTATTAGATTTTGTTTTAAATTCTACAATTTTATACGTATCCCCAACAATTATTTGTACCAGTTTAACCAAGTGCAGCAGGCTGGGTCTGTAATGTAATTGACACTGCTCTAGGTTATTGGCCACAGAATGTCATTCAGATCAGAGAGCATCAGAGCCACTTACACTATTAAACATGGTCCATTTATAAATCATGCACAGTCTGGAGCTGTGTATCATTACCCCTCCCCCACCTTATCCACATACATCTTTGGTTTTGAATTTAAATAAAAGCCAAATGAGGTACATTTAGAAATGACTTTCGGAACCCACAGAGAATTATGTTAATTGGAACTTCACTATAGAAATCAAAGCAGTCACCTATAATAGACTATCTAGAATATTTATAACCAGGGTAGCATGAGAACGCACAGACACCAATCTGAGGCTCAATTACTCGTCCGTGATCTCTGTCAACATGGTTGAAACATAACAATTGACTCCAACATCAGGGAAAGAGTGTGGATGAGGGGGCACATAAAAAGCAAATGCATCATAGCTCCCACTCCAGCTATCCATGCTCCTATGGGACATCGGGTGAAAACTGGAACTCGTCCATCTGTGGGGAATGCCACAGTCAAACAGTGGTCACTTCACTAGTATCCAGTTCCTATCTGAAGGAAAAGCTACAATGTCAATCGATCACTATAGGATAAGTTTGGGCGGGGTATAGATACATAGATGCATAGAAGATAGGAGCAAGAGGCCTTTTGGCCCTTCGAGCCTGCTCCGCCATTTATCACAATCATGGCTGATCACCCAACTCAATAGCCTAATCCTTCTTTCTCCCCATAACGTTTGATTCCATTTGCCCCAAATGCTATATCTAGCCGCCTCTTGAATATATTCAATGTTTTAGAATCAACTACTTCCTGTGGTAATGAATTCCACAGGTTCACCACTCTGCGGGTGAAGAAATGTCTCCTCATCTATGTCCGAAATGGTTTACCCTGAATTCTCAGACTGTGACCTCTGGTCACATCAACCATTGGGAACACCTTTCCTGCATCTACCCTGTCTAGTCCTGTTAGAATTTTATACGTTTCTACGAGATTCCCCCCTCATTCTTCTGAACTCCAGCAAAGACAATCCTAACCTAGACAATCTCTCCTCATATTACAGTCCCGCCATTCCTGGAATCAGTCTGGTAAACCTTATCTGCACTCCCTCGAGGGCAAGAACATCCTTCCTCAGAAAAGGAGACCAAAACTGCACACAATATTCTAGGTGTGGCCTCACCAAGGCCCTGTATAATTGCAATAGCACACCCCTGCTCCTGTACTCGAAGCCTCTCGCAATGAAGGCTAACATACCATTAGCCTTCTTTACCACCTGCTGCACCTGCATGTTTATGTTCAGCGACTGGTGTAAGAGGACACCAAGGTCCCACTGTACAATCCCCTCTCCCAATTTACAACCGTTCTGGTAGTAATCTGCCTTCCTGTTTTTGCTTCCAAATTCTTAGTAATTAGTCACGGGAGCATCCAGGGATACCTCTCGATGTCCTACATGGTCAGTCTATGGACATTAAATTACATCCGCAAGAGAACTGTGCAAGTTTGATGCCTGCAAACAAATGTAACACTGGGTGCTGTGGAATTGTACTGTCATACGATTCACACAAGGGATCAAGTCACACAGATGTGATAAAACACTGCGATTCTTGCATTGTGACACAGTAGAAGCACGTGTGCAAGTCAGCTAAGAACTGCTGACAGGCCAGTCAACACATTCTGCAAAGGCCATTACCCATACCTTCAGTGGTGTTGAACAATCTGATGACAATGCTCTAAACATGGAGCATTGCAATGAGCTGGATCCACAATGGGGTGCAAATTGCTGCAACTGAAGGACTCAAAAGTCTTACCGTCACCAATTCAAAAGTGACAATTCCTAACACTTCTAAGACCCTGCCTTCTCTGAAGGCGGAGGAAGATTTGAAAACTACATTGCCGGTCAAATGGTCAGACACTGTGGCTACTTCGGATTGCTGACTCTGAAGGAGACAGGAAAAAACGTTTAAAAACAAAGAATCTTGTTGCCTGCAAGGCCCTTACTCCTGAAATTTGTGCTAATAGGCTGGATGCGAAGTTGTTTAGTAACAGTGTCAGGAAGCCCATGTAAAATACCCTTTTAAACTTTCACAGAAGGGGGAGATGACAGCCGGTCAGAGAGCACGGGATACAATAACAAACTTGGCATCACCAAGAACAGAGAACAAGGAGAATACAGGCGAAAGACGGGAGGAACGCCTGAAGCAGAGATGAGCGCGAGACGACAACGGCAGCGAGATCCGTCCGGGAGAAGCAAGTGACAACATCAACCCCAAACCCATTCGACTATTGCCCACTGTAATGGTTTCTCCGGCACCCAAATGTATATTTACCTCCCAGTCTCCACTCTCTCTTCCCTTCCCCCCCCGCCCCACAAACAGTTGCCTACTTATGTGTTGTAAATAATTTTGCCAGTTGTACAGAGTTGCTGCTGAGCTGGTGCACAATACCCTACCAGTTATTCTATTTTAGTTTTTATTATTACTTATTTTTTTGTTATGTTTGGGTGTGCCCTTCTCTTTATACACACACACTCACATCTTATTCTGTGTACATAACGATAAATATACTTTGTTCAAAAACCCAATAAAAACATTTATTAAAAAAAAGTTCAAGTTCTGCACATATTATAAAAGCAGTTAACCCAAATTGAGTTCCAAGCTGCAGCACAACCTCTGGGTGTTTGATTTACATAAACTGACAGTGGCTTCAATCTCACAGCTAATGACATCATCCAGGCTTGCCTGCAGCTCTGAAACACTCCTGATCAACTCTTCGGCTGTATAGTTGTGGATATATATCAGACATTTGGGAGACACAAATTCGGCCTGCACCACAGCATTCATGAAAAAAGACGGCCTCCTTCCTTCCAAACCCATTCCAAAGGGGCTGGCTGTGCTACGTGCTCCATATTCTGCTCTCAGCCAAAGAATCCAAGACAGGAAATTACAGAGCAGATTTGGTCAAAGCTTCAGCTTACATCTGAGGCTCTTTCACTGACATCCAACTTTCCTCTTTACATTCACACAGAATGGAAAAAGCTGCAGAAGTCTCAAGAGCTGTACAAAACTTGCTTTTGACTCAATCCAAAATGTCATCACTGCGGTTTTGAGATATCGCCATTTGTTCCCCAGTCCATTAACTCTATAGTAACTGGGTTAAATACTCAAGTTTAACATTCAAAACAGTGTTGCACACTTTTCCCTCCACACCCAGTAATGGTGACGAGCAATTCCACTGAAGCAGCGAGCCCAGTCTGCTCTGTTCATACACTTCCCTTCACTCACCCCATCCACCCACTTTCTCCCAGCCACCAACACCTTTTCAAATATATTAAATTTGTAACGCTGGTACAAAAGAGAAATGAAATATCACAGTGCACTCAACTGGCCATCACTTGACAGATTGCTGAAATGGTGGAACAGGTGCACAGTACAATACTGGCTGTAACACAAAGCATGAAGAGCCTAACCTTAAATGGAACTCACCCAAAAAAATATTCAGTTAACAGAGTTAAACACAATGCATATGGATGGAAAAACTTGGGATTTTCTGTGAACTCAAAAACATTCATCATGCAGTTGTTCACTAGAGGAGACTACAACAATTTTAAACAATGAGATATTTTTTTTGGCTGGTGTGAAAAAGTAAAACAGCTTAATAACCCATGGCAATATTTGAACATAGATATTCAAAACTATTCAGGTTTTAACATTCTTGACTAAAGCTTACCTGGTGCAGGACGTAGTTTGACTTCAACAGTTATGTAAACACACAAAGGCAGAATAGTGATGGGAGTTCCATTTGATCTAGGCTATGGGCATATTCCTGCCATCCAGCTCAGTTGGAGAGACATACTGCTGAAGCTAGTTTCAACACCCACCTTTCTCAGGAAAGCACTCAGTGCAGGTCTGTTAAAAAGGCCCCTGCTTTAGAAGGTGTTAAACATGGATCACCTCTGCTTCGTGGGGATTGATAAGGGTTTCAAGATACATCAGCAGTGAAGAGCATTTCTGATCCTATAAACCATAGCAATTACCTCTCACCCAATATTAAATTCACATTCTGGTCACTTTACATGGACCACATGGAACCACAAGACATTGTTCCTGACCCTTTTCAATGTTTAGACTTCACTATTGATCCTTATGCAAACATAGCCTTGAAAGCAAGAGAGATTGAGATAGTTTTCTGCTGCAGCCCACAATATAGGAGCAACAAATTATCAGCAGGTTAAAGGGAAGAGAGAGGGACAGACAAAACGGGCAAAGAAGCAGCTACAAAGAATGATATAGTCAGTACCTTGGACTAATAAGACGAAGGAGAAAGATCTTAAAATTATCCAAATCAAAATCTCTCCTAATTGCTTACGGGTGCAGAGCTCTAAACTGGCCCATCTCTAGCCTAGCTAATCAGTCAGCAGGCAGTTAAATCAAGGGGCTTTGAGGCAGAGAGGCAAGAATGGAAACAATGCAACTAATGCTAATCTTGTACTCACCAGATATTGACTTCCATGCAGCTAAAAGGGCAGCTAACCTTTTCTGCTTTAGCTCAGGAGCGCCATGTTTGATTGTGACACTGCTACCGCTCTCATAGCGGAGAGATCAGTTAACTCAGTACAGCCCACCTGGTTCATCTTCTGGAAACAGGAGACCATTACTCATAACATTGGTCATAGTAGCAACTAACTGCAAACCTCACTTAATGGACAGAATGCACATTGGGTCCAATCTGGACACCATTTTGAAGATGCCAAGGAAATTAAACTTTGCTACTGTGCTTACCACACCGCAATCAAGAATTTCAGACATTTCACTGCTAAATATCAGTCTTTACTCTGGTCACACTCCTGTGGGCAGTAGCTCTTGTATTTAAACCCTATTCCAAAGACTTGAGCATATAATAATAATAATAATAATAATAATAATAATCTTATTGTCACAAGTAGGCTTCAATGAAGTTACTGTGAAAAGACCCTATAATCTTCAGTACAGGAGTGAAATGGTGCTGCTTTGTTAAAGGTGCTGTCATTCAATGAGTTATTAAACTGACACTGTCTGCCTGATCAGGTGTACCGCAAATGCGAAACAATTCTTCCAGTGTCTTAAACATTTACACATAAAACAACATAAAATAGATAATTAGTTAATAATTTGCTGTTAGTGGGATATTGCTGTGCACAAATTGGTTTGTGAGTAAAGGACCAGAGGCACCTCTCTCCATTAGAGAGACAGAACTGGTTACAGATCTTGCGATGCACCACTCCAAATCAAGTGTGGGGCAAGGCCAGGAAGCAGGCCTCCATGAACTACCACAGCTGCTGCACGTATCGAACCCATGCGCCAACCGGTTGACATATTTGCCTCAATAACAAAGACTAGGGTGGCCTAGTGGTTAGCACAACCGCCTCACGGCGTGAGGTCCCAGGTTCGATCCCGGCTCTGGGTCACTGTCCGTGTGGAGTTTGCACATTCTCCCCGTGTCTGCGTGGGTTTCACCCCCACAACCCAAAAATGTGCAGAGTAGGTGGATTGGCCATGCTAAATTGCCCCTTAATTGGAAAAAATAATTGGGTAATCTAAATTTAAATTTAAAAAAAAGAAAAAAAAATAACAAAGACTAGGGGCGGGATTCTCCCGTACCCGGTGGGGCGGGGGGTCCCGGCGGGATGGAGTGGCGTGAACCACTCCGGCATCGGCCCGCCCAAAAGGTGCGGAGGAGGGGCTAGGCCGGCGGCAGAGTGGTTTGCGCCCCACTGGCTGGCGTGGAAGGTCTTTCGCGCCACGCCAGCCGGGGCTGAAGGGACTCCGCTGGCCAATGCAAGTCGGCGCATGCGCGGGAGCATCAGCGGCTGCTGACGTCATCCCCACGCATGCGGGGGGGGGGGGGGGGGGGGGATCACCTACACGTCGGCCACCGCGGAGGCTTACTCGGCTGTGCGTAGGAAAAGAGTGCCCCCAATGTACAGGCCCGCCCGTGGATCGGTGGGCCCCGATCGCGGGACAGGCCACTGTGCCCCCCCCACAAAAGGACACCGGAACCCATCCAAGCCGCCAGGTCCCGCTGGAAAGGGACCTAGTCTGATCCACGCCGGCAGGACCGGTAAAAAAAACAGCGGGACTTCGGCCCATCGCAGGCTGGAGAATTCGGGCAGCCCAGGGGCCCATTGAGTCGCGCCGGTCCTTGCCATTCTCCAAGGCGGGCGGCGCTATTCACACCTCGCCGACTTTTGGCGGGCCGGAGAATTCGGACGACGGCGGGATTCGCGTCGACCCCCAGTGATTCTCCAACCCGGCAGGAGGTCAGAGAATCCCGCCCTCGATTTCAAAAATAATTATTTGCTTGCAATGTAGTTTGGAACAACCTGCAAGCATGAAAAAGGTGCTGATCAATCCTAGTTTGTTGGGGCAGACTGGTGGCACAGTTGATAGCACTGTTGCTTCACAGCGCCAAGGTCCCAGGTTCGAGTCCCGGCATGGGTCACTGTCTGTGCGGAGTCTACACATTCTCCCCGTGTCTGCGTGGGTTTCCTCCGGGTGCTCTGGTTTCCTCCCACAAGTCCCGAAAGACATGCTGTTAGGTAATTTGGACATTCTGAATTCTCCTCCGTGCACCAGAACAAACGCCGGAATGTGGCGACTGGGGGCTTTTCACAGTAGCTTAATTGCAGTGTTAATTAAGCCTATTTGTGACAATAAAGATTATTATGCTCATTTGCAATAGGAATTTTAGTACAGTTTTTGGCTCACTTCCAAAAGGAGCAAATAAATAAAGGAAACAGTTTATTAAATATAGGCGTGATTGGAAGATAAGACGTCCCTGCTCAAATTCGGAAAATCTCATTAAAATGATAGATACAATTGGGAGGCTTCAGAAATAACAGACTGAAAGGTCAAGTCTTTTACTACCAGACTCATTTTATCTTCAGCTGTGATTAAGGAGAAGCATACACTTGAGATTAGAATTAAAGGATCACAACTTTGTGGTTCTGTCTGATCTTTCCTTCAAATGATTTTCTTTTCTAAATTAAAATCCTAGATTTGAAGCATATTGCAGCTCTTTGCGCAAACTAAAACACTAACTGTACTGGAGCTAGCGACATAGAGATAGTGAAAGGGCGGTACAGTGAAATGCGAGACATAATAAATGTAACAATACTATGCTCAATACGCTGTTCTAGTCACGGAGTGAGAAAAGATAGCACCTGGTATGGATGGAGTAATAAAACCAAGGTGGTCCCACTTTCAATCTGTAGTGTGAGCGGTGACCAGATTGTATCCAGAAAGGTAGCCGGAATGCTAAAACTGGCATCGGAGTCAATGGGATAGGGCCAGAGAGGGCACCGTAGAAGAAAAAAAAGAGGGGAAAATCACCCAGTGTTCCTGCTTTTAATGGCAGTCGCCGAACGGCCGTTGGAAATTATATATGTTTGTGGCCAATGGGTGAAGACTGGTTTGGAAGATGGCATCAACAACCAGCCAACTAGATGCCTCTCCCAATCTCCATGGGTAAATAACCAATTTCCTGAGGGAATATGAAGAGACCCAATGCCCACGGATGCAATCCCCAGCATAATAAATGCCTTGGATTGAGAGGGTAGAAGGTAAAAGTAAAACTGCATCAATTCAAGCATCAAATATTTGCAACACCATTTATGACAAACTGAGTGAGGAGTATCAGAAGACATTTAATCCAACTATTCTTTGACTTCCCAAGGGTATTACTGAGAAAATAACTGCTACCTGAATACATTGGACAATGGTAGAGAATTGCTTCTGAAGTTAAAATTTGTCTTCGGCCTTCACTCAGTAGTGACAACTCGTGCCTCCAAGTCACAAGTTGATGGAAGGTTGCAGTCCAGTTCCAGGATTTGAACATAATCTAGAACAGGGGTTTTCTAACTCAGGGTCACAACCCGTGTTGCGCCCCTTGGTCGCAGCGTTGCTGATTGCGGGAGGGAAACCCCAGAGGGCAAACTTCTTAACTTCTCCATTTTGTTCAACGATGCAGTGAGATCATAAATATCAGCTGAAGTCATGATCAGAAATGTAACAAGTGAGATCTTGAGGACCAAGCATGTGCACCTGTCACATAAGTGAAAATGGTGAGTCACGAAGGACGGCCAGCGTGGGTCGCAAGGGCCAGCCGGCATGATTCGCAAGGGCCGGCCGGCATGATTCGCAAGGGCCAGCCGGCATGATTCGCAAGGGCCGGCCGGCAAAAAAGTTTGCAAAAGGCTGATCTAGAATGACTCCAGTGCAGTACTGCCCTGCCAGAAGTGCTGTTATATAAGACATTAAACCGAGGCTCTGTCTGCCCTCAGAATAAAGTAAGAGATGCTGTTGTCTAATCCAAAGACTGATGCCTGGACCAATACTTATCACAGAATAATAAAGCACAGAAGAGGCCATTAGACCCATCGAGTCTGTACCGACGCATGAAAAATACCTGACCTGCCTACCCAATTCCATTTGCCAGCACTTGGCCCCTAGCCTTGAATGTTATGATGTGCCAAGTGCTCATCCAGGTACTTTTTAAAGGATGCGAGGCAAACCACCTCTATCACCCTCCCAGGCAGTGCATTCCAGGCCAACACCATCCTCAGGGTAACATTTATTTCCTCAAATCCCCCCTAACCCGACTGCCCAAACCTTGAACTGATGTCCCCTCGTAACTGACCCTTGAACCAAGAGAACAACCTATCCACCCTGTCAAGGCACCTCAATCTTGTACACCTTGATCAGGTCACCCCTCAATCTTCGGTGCTCCAGCGAAAACAACCAAAGCCTTTCCAGCCTCTCTTCATAACTACAAATGTTTGATCCCGAGCAACATCCTGGCGAATCGCCTCTGCACATCCTTCTTATAACGTGGAGGCCAGAATTGCACAGTACTCCAGCTGCGGCCTCACCAAAACTCTATACAATTCCAACATGACGTCCCTGCTTTTGTAATCTATGTCTTGATTGATAAACAAGTCCTGAAAGACATGCTTGTTAGGTGAATTCTCCCTCGGTGTACCCGAACAGGCGCCGGAGTGTGGCGACTAGGGGATTTTCACAGTAGCTTCATTGCATTGTTAATGTAAGCCTACTTGTGACAATAAATAAAGATTATTATTATGAAGTTTCCCATCTGCTGTTTTCACTACTTTGTCCTTCTGCCTTCAGAGATCTATGGACAAACAGATTGTTCCTCAGAACCTCCCAGTGTCAGGCCATTTACTGAATACTTCCTTGTCACATTACTCCTTCCAAAGTGTATCACCTCACACTCTTCAGGGTTAAATTCCATCATCTACTTTTGTGCCCATTTGACTATTCCAGCTATTATCTTCCTCTAACCCAAGACACCTGTTAACCACATGGCCAATCTTTGTGTCATCCGCAAACCTACTGATCCTACCCCCCCCCCCCCCCCCGGTATCCCATGTGTATTTGCTTTCTTTATAAGTCTCCACTGTGGGACCCTGTCAAAGGGTTTGCTAAATCCATGTAAACTACATTAACTGCTCTACCCTCATCTACACACCTGGTCACATGCTCAAAACATTCAATCAAGGGGCGGCTAGGTGGTGCAGTGGCTAGCATTACTGCCTCGTTGCACCGAGGATCCGGATTCAATCATGGTCCTGGGTCACTGTCCGTGTGGAGTTTGCACATTCTCCCAGTGTCTGTATGGGTCTCACCCAGACAACCCAAAGACACGTTAAATTATATAAATTTAAAGTACCCAATTCATTTTTTTAAAATAAATTTAGAGTACCCAATTATTATATTTTTTTCCAATGAAGAGGCAATTTAGCGTGGTCAATGCACCTACCCTGCACATCTTTGGGTTGTGGAGTTGAGATCCACGCAAACACTGAGAATGTGCAAACTCCACACGGACAGTGACCCGGGACCTGGACGGAATCCGGATCCTCGGTGCCATGAGGCAGCAGTGCTAACCACTGCGACACCGTGCCACCCCAAAATGAATTGGGTACATTTTTTAAAATTCAATTAAATTTGTTAGGCAGACCTCCCTCTGACAAAGCCATGGTGACTTTTCTTGATCAAATCTTGTCTCTCCATGTGGAAATAGATACTCTCCTTCAGAATTTTTTCCAATAGTTTCCCTACCACTGAAGTGAGACTTACTGGCTATAGGGTGGCACGGGAGACACTGGTTAGCACTGTTGCTTCGACCTGGGTTCGATTCCCGGCTTAGGTCAATGTCTGCGGCGTCTGCACCTTAGCCCAGTGTTTGCGTGGGTTTCCTCCGTGTGCTCCGGTTTCCTCCCATAAGTCCCGAAAGACGTGCTTGTTGGGTGAACTGGACATTCTGAATTCTCCCTCAAGTATACCCGAACAGGCACCGGAGTGCGGTGACTAGGGGCTTTTCACAGTAACTTCACTGCAGTGTTAATGTAAGCCTACTTGTGACATAATAAAGATTATGAAGATTATAAAGATTATTATTATAATAAAGATTGTAGTTCCCTGGCTTATTTCTTAAATAGTGGGACCACATTAGCTGTTTTTCAGTCCTCTAGCATCTCCCCAGAGGCCAAAGAGGGGTTAAATATATGGGTCAGAGACCCTGCAATCTCCCCCCTCACTTCCCACGGCATCCTGGGACACAATTCATCCGGACCTGGATATTTCACAACTTTTAAACCTGCCAACACTTCCAATACCTTGTTACTCCCTATGACAATTTGCTCAAGAATTTTGCTCATCCCTTATCATCTCTGCAATAGATGAGCTGGTCATGAATTGCAGTACCCTTAATGGGACAAATTGGCACGTGAATTTCTCGTTAAAACAGAGAATACACTTCAGAAGTACAGTATTGGTCATGATGCATTTTGTGATGTCCTGAGTATCTGAAAGGCACTATATGAATGCAAATACATTATTTTCAAAAATTTGAGACAGAAGAGGATCCAATTTCCTCTTTGATTACCAAAGAAGCAGCATGTTGCAAAATATTGCATAAAAGCCTTTCAGTGCCCTGAAACTGAGCAATGGGAGAGAAGCAGCAAAGCAGTGAGGCATTATTCAGAACAAGGCACAGATCCTACTCACTCTAGCCTTGAAGCAGAAGCATGCTCAACTTGCGGCTGACTGCCAGTTGCCTGGCCCTGTAGCAGCTGTAAAGCATAAATCAATGCCTGTATCACAAACCAGCCAAACCAGCACACAAGGCTCTTGTTCAAACTCATGATCGTCTGTTTCAACCAACATTCAACTGCCAGCACAGCAATGATCTTGCTTTGAACATTTCTAAATCAAGGGTGTGTCAGAAGGCGTTGGGGGAAGAGAGAAAGAGAGAGAGAGAAAGAGTGTTGTGGTGGTGTGGAGGGTGTAGCCTGACGTACAGCAAGATCATCACCCACTTGCATTGACGCACAGCAGGTTCCTTACGCACAATGCAGCACATTAGCAAGTTGGCAGGGACTTAACAAGAGCCTTGAGAGAGTTTGGAAGGGGACGTAAAGATTTCATATCACTGCACTGGTGGTGTCTTCCACTCTTTGAACCAGCCAACACAGCCAATTCATTTTTAAAAGCCAATCACAAATGACTTTTCATCAAATTTTATTCAGATATATTAAAATCAAGATCACACACCAGAGAATTTCTCCAAAAGTAATTTGAAGAAACTTACAGCAAGAGATGTGGCAATAAGTTACCAAAGTAGACATAGACACAGAATTTACAGTGCAGAAGGAGGCCATTTGGTCCATTGAATCCGCACCAGAAAGACCAACCCACTTAAGCCCACACCTCGACCCTATCCCCACAACCCAGTAACCCCACCCAACCTTTTGAACACTACTGACAATTTAGCATGGCCATCCACCTAACCTGCACATCTTTGGACTGTGGGACAAAACCAGAGCACCCGGAGGAAACCCACGCAGACATGGGGAGAACGGGCAGACTCCACACAGACAGTGACCCAGTCGGGAATTGAACCTGGTACCCTGAAGCTGTGAAGCAACTGTGCTAACCATTGTGCTACCGTGCTGCCCCCACTGTGCTATCGTAGGTCAGTATTAATGTATTAGTTCTGTGTATTTGCCATTATTTAATTATTATTATTGTCACAAGTAGGCTTACATTAACAATGCAATAAAATATTGAATTTACACAGTATGTTTTGTCATTTTCATCTTATTCTTTCATCAAGGCACAGATTATTGTTGGGACATAGTTATAGTCAGAGTTTTACAGCACAGCAAGAGGCCCTTCATATTACGGTTCTAGCATCTCATCCTCCTTTAGTGTCTGAACACCATGCAAGTATGTTACACAGTTTTATCACAACACCTCAGTTGGGGACAAGCTCTTTGGGGGGAAAAAAAGGATCAGTCAGGGTTTTGTTCTGATGTCTAGTGATGTCTTTGCTTCCATGAGTATGAACATTGGGTGCGGTCAAGATTGGGTTGGACTGTGAGCCTTCCCATGGCCTAATACCTTGCCAATAATTTCTGCATAAGCTCAGATAAAGAATGAAAAGTTTAGAAGGGGTGCAGGGATGCCGTGACCATGAAATTTTAACACGTGTGGATCAGTAGCTGCAGGGGAGGGGAACATGTGGACAGTTGCAGAGAAAAATGGGACTTGAGGAACAGAGATGGGACAGTAGTAAAGCTCCCATCAGATTGAATGTGTGTTGGTTAAAGTCCTGAATATTTCCTCAGGTCACAAGCTTTTTTCTTATCAAATATTAAAGGTTTTTCTCCCCTTTGTGACATTGTGTGTAATGTCTGGCACATTAAGAGTTAATGTAATATTTTACTCTACCACTAGATGGAGCTGGGAGCAGACCTACAAAAGGGAATGCCTCTCAGGCTTCTGGAAGAGAGTGTAGAGAAGGAGAGAGAAGGTTAGATAGACAAGGAGCAGAGCAAAGCACAATTTAAGATGGTGTGCATGTTAGTATATGTAGATTGTAACTTAGTTAGAATATCGCTTGCTTCAGGAATAGTGACCGAACTGTATAATAAGTAGTGTAATAAATATTAGCTTGTTATTTGACTTCGCTTTTTGTAGTCTTTGTGTACGCTACAGATCTATCCCACGTATAAGCAACACCACACCCTCCTTTTTTAAAGGTCTTGATTCAAACTTCAGTGGGACTCAAGTAGTCAAGTGTTTTTTGAAAAATGCCCATCTGAGATTAAGTGAGGCTATTGGTTGGATTCTGGATCAGAGCCCAAAATTTGTTCTTCCGGTCAATAACCCCAAATCAGTTTTTTTGTTTTAAATTTGTAAAACTGAGGAAAGGATATTTAACCCCTGAGTGATTACTCAGACTAATGGGTATTTTTAATGTTAAAACAAACAAATGTTAACTTAAACACAGAATCAATCACATTATCAAAAAAAAAATTCATCATCAGTTAAACAGTCCTTAAACAAAAAGGAAATACTTAAACTCACTATCTTTACCTGCTACTAATGCCAAATAAGCCAACCCAATACAGTTCAAACACCACTTATAAATAAAGTAAACAGAACAGGTTACTTGCTTAGCTGTGCAGAGGTTTTCGCAGAGATCCTTTCAAGACCAGATCCAATACACTTCAGTCTTGTCAAACTCAAATCCTATGGCAAACCGCTGTTCAATTTAAAAGGAGAGATTCTTCGGCCACGCATGCCCAGCAACCGGAAACGCCTGACCGAGGTCAATGGATCTTTACATGGTCCGCGACCCGTCCTTGCCGATCTTGCGGCAGGCATGGGCAAAGAATCCAGTCCTAAATCTTAAACAGACTGCAAAACTACAAACAGACCTGGCCCCTCCCAGTAACTGCATTATCTGTATCCCACTAAGTTCCATGACCTGCTTAGCTAGGACCAATACAATCCCTCAAATTATCTACACACCAGGGAATCTCCAGAAATCAAAACATGATTCCATTAGCCCTTGTAACCAAGTGGTTGGAATGAATGATTACCACACCTTTTACGACTCTTAATTGCAGCTTTAGCAGATATACTGCCTGTATGTTTGCACATTCTCCCCGTGTCTGAGTGGGTCTCATCCCCACAACCTAAAATATGTGCAGAGTAGGTGATAGGCCATGCTAAATTGCCCCTTTTGGGTGGAATGTGGCGCAGTAGTTAGCACTGGGACTGCAGCGCTGAGGACCTGGATTCGAATCCTGGCCTTGGGTCACTGTCCGCATGGAGTTTGCACATTCTCCCCATGTCTGCGTGGGTTTCACCTCCACAACCTAAAGAGATGTGGTTACGTGGATTGGCCACGCTAAATTGCCCCTTAAATGGAAAAGAAAAATAATTGGCTACTCTAAATTCAAAAAAATAAATAAATAAAATGTCCCTTAATTGGAAAAATAATTGGGTACTCAAAATTGTAAAAAAAAAGATATACTGTGTATTTTAAACCAGAGTTTTTAATAACTTAACTGCCACAAAATATAATATATTTTTAAAATAAATTTAGAATACCCAATTCATTTTTTCCAATTAAGGGGCAATTTAGTGTGGCCAATCCACCTACCCTGCACATCTTTTGGGTTGTGGGGGCGAACCCACACAAACACAGGGAGAATGTGTGAACTCCACACGGACAGTGACCCAGAGCCGGGATCGAACCTGGGACCTCTGCGCCGTGAGGCAGCAATCTAACCACTGCGCCACTGTGCTGCCCCCTTTGTATAACAATTTCAACATTCATCACACTATATGCACCATATTTCCATTGAATACTAAATGTAGGAAACTATTAACAACTTATGTAATTCATCTTCAAGATGGCTTGTTAATTGTGCGCAACACCATCGAATAGGTTTGTCTAACAGCACAGTCCATATAAAGATTACTTTGTGATAGTTACCTGCACAATGCTTAATATTCTCCTCCATTAGTGTCTTGCAGAGTTCACAAACACTTATTTTCTTTCAATCATCAATGACAGCTTATGCTTTTGAACAGACTCAAAGTACACGAGGGAGGTCATACGGTCCACCTCCTCCACCCATTCACAGAAACTTATAACACCCCCATCACAGCACCTAAAGGCCTTGTGAATGAGTCTAGAGTTTTTTAACCTTCACTGTTGCAGCTAGATGTCATCACAGGTATTAAGACTTTGTGCAAAGTACTTCCTAGCACAAGTCCTGAACTTGCTATTCCTTAGTTTATCCCAACAACATTTGCCCTGAAGACATGCATTCACTTGAAATAGTGCTCAGAATTAACGCTTTCTATTCCATTTAGTACATCACACATATCTCTTATCACTCTCTCCCTTGTCTCGATTTAAGACTGAATAGTTTCGGGATTAAGCACTCTCTTTCTCTGCATCTCAAAGCTTCAGTGGCTTGAAATGGGTGCAACATTCAACTGGTGACCCAGTAACAACACTGCAGAGATTCATTCAGAAGGACACCTTCATTCCCTACTCATTTGGCAGTATTGCTCACTATTATGTTGGCTTTGTTGATGACTGGTCTCTGGATGACTGAAGTGGTCAGTCCATTACCACTCTCATCTCTTAGCTTCTTCCCTTACATCTTTAATCATAATCATCAAGTACATCACCATTTTTCTTCTATGTTAATTCTTGCTGTTTCCTTTATTGAATTTTATCTACTGCAGTTCTGATAAATTGAAAATATTGGCTCAGGCTTTATGAAACTCCCTGCTACTTTATTGTATTGCCTTATCCTCACCTCCCCAATTTGGTAGTATCTGTAAATTTGACCAACTTACCTCTCAGTTGAGCTTTATGAGCAGCAGTGGGCCCATCTGAGATCTTGGCATCTCTTTTCTATGAAATGACTCCAACAAGTACACTCTTGTTATTCCATTTCAGCCAACTGCTCACTCGTATCCCAAGTTTTATCTGGAATATCCAGTGCCTTAAGCTGGTGTACAGAACTTTACTGAAGGGGCTCTCAAAGATTAGTTACACACCATTATTAGGCTCTCAAAATCTCCCTGGGCTGTCAGGCAGGACTTCCCTTCTTCCAACCCTTTTTCTAAAACTAAAAAGAGATGCTTTGGCTACCAATTCTGAAGTTGATCACCAGCAATCTTCACTTTTGCTCAAATTTTTTTTTAAAAATCATTACTTTGGTAATTACAGATATGGAATTAATAAGATTGCAGCTACCTAGTCTGGTTTTGTTGCCTTTGAAATAGGGAGTATGTGTTCATATTTCTGTTTATTGAAATATAATTTAAACTGTATCGGTTTTAACAGTTTCTGAATTATGCTTGGGCTATCGATTTTATGACCATGCACAGTGTGGTGAATATATTATACTAATAATCCACCAGTGTATTTGTATCTGTGTTGTCGCACTTGTATAGCATTATCCATAGGGGAACATGTTGGGGCATGTATGGGCTCCGCCCATGGCTGCTCCCCCTTGAAGGTATCAACCAGGACATCACGGACATGGTCCAGAACTGTGAAACCTGTCAGAGGTTCCAACCAGCGCAGAGCAAGGAGACGCTTCAACCACATGACCTAGAGATCTCTCATTGGTCCAAGGTTGGCATTGACCTATTCCACCCGAATGGTCGCGACTATATCTTAATCATCGATTACGTTTTGAACTATCCTGAGGTGCTGAAGCTGCCAGACCTCACCTCACGGACAGTCATCAAAGCGTGTAAAGAGACATTCTCATGGCATGGCATCCTGAACATAGTCATGAGCGACAATGGCCCGTGCTTCCACAGTCGAGAATGGTCCACGTTTGCCAAGTGCTACAATTTCAGGCACGTCACCTCCAATCCGCACTATCCGCAGTCCAATGGCAAAGTTGAAAAAGGGGCGCACATCATTAAGCAGCTCATCCACAAGGCCTCAGACACTGCTTCCAACATACACCTTGCACTACTTGCGTACTGGGCGACTCCCTCGTCCACTGGCATGTCGCCAGCTCAACTGCTGATGAACAGGGACCTGCGGACGACGCTTCCAGCCATACACCTGCCCAACCTTGATCACCTCCTGGTGCTGAAGAAGATGCAGCAGCTTCACGACAGCCAGAAGCAGGGCTATGACGCACATGCCACCGATCTGGACATGCTATCCCTGGCAGACACGGTCAGGATCAAGATACCAGATGGTGGTTGGTCTGCTCCGGCTGACGTTGTTCGACAGGCAGCGCCCAGATCCTATGTCATACGTATGACTGATGGCTCCATTGTGTGAAGTAATCGAGGGGCACTGCGAAAAGTTGCTCACCCACAACCACTTTCCCCTCCATTTCCACTTGTCGAATTGCCACCTCCAGACACCTCAAACCACGAGGCCACCAGTCGTGCTTCCCACTCGCCTGTCAGGACACAGTCATCCCCTCCACCACCTCTCTGGCGGTCGACGAGGATCAGACACAAGCCTCAGAGACTGGACTTATGAGCATTTGTTTTGTTTGTTCTGTTCTGTATTCCTCAGTCAGTCACATTAGACAGACATTCACATGTATGTACATTCACATGCATCTAAAAAAAAAGGGGGGGAGATGTCATGATATGCAAACATGCAACCAATGAACACTCAGAATAGGACACAGCCAATGGCAAGTCAGGATACTCAGAGGTGGCATCACCACAAGGGGGCATGACATAAACACTATAAAAAGGATGAGGCACTCACACCCTGCCTCTTTCCACAGACAGACGTCTAGAGAGTTAGACAGGGTTGATCAGCAGCATCACACCCCAGCATGTGGCTTAGAGCAAGCTGGTGCAGTTAGATTAGCAGAGAGTCGAACTCATTTGAGAACTGTGCTAATAGTTCAATAAACACGTTGAACTCATTTCAGAGTCTGGAGCATCCTTTAGCTAAGACTGCATCAAGTAGCAGCCTGTTATCCGAAGCAGCATAACACAACAATCTGGACTCAATATGTTAGCGCTTTTCTCTCCTTACAGTTGCTGCCAGACCTGCTGAGATTTTCCAGCATTTTCTCTTTTGGAAACAGATCACCTGGTCACATTTATTATGCTGATTATGGGACCTTGCTGCACTCAAGTTGGTGCTACATTTTCTACATTATAACAGTGACTACATGTCAAATATACTTAGGCTATAAACATCCCAGGTTTTGAGTAATGCCCGATAAATGGAAGTCAGTCTTTCCTTCTATCTCGCACCAAGTCCCACTGAACTAATTTAAATTAGCCCCATCTCAAAAGGGAATTCCATCAAAGACATTATACAAAGACACTGAAAGCACTGCAGCAACAGAGACTTAAATTAACAACTGCATATGTTAGGGCTTCAGTAAGAATGGTGGTAAAATAGGGACAGAGGCAGGTGACACTGCAGAGACAATAGTAGTCAGGATGTGGGGACTTTCAGCTAGTTCAAGATTAGACAGAACACAAAGGCTGCACATCACCAGGTTCAGCCTGAGCGATCAGTCACAGATCAGAATGGAGTTAGAGTCCAAATTGCTGGAAATCGGTAAAGATGTAAATAGAAGAAATTCACACACAAGCACTGCATTCCCAATCATGCCAATTAAATGTTGATATGCTTGTTTTCCCCATTCCAGGAAAGATTTCCAAATAGTCATTCAGCAGGAAACTCCATGCTTTCTCCTTTCCCAAAACTATTCCAAATATTTTTACACTGCATCTCATTCTACAAACAGCAAAAATTCCACCATCACTTAATTATGCATTCGAATCATCTGGTCCATTTTTAAAACCTATATGGCTTCACCAAGCAGCTCTATCTGCTTGGTGAAGGCATATAGGAAGGGATAAGGGAGTCAGTCAGTCAGTGTCCCAGGCTATCTACACCCACAGTCTATGGACGATGTATACTTCTCTTGTACCAGAGCTCCTTGCTGAATCCAGATGCCCAGTTTGGAGCAAATAAAACCCCCTGAATCCAGATGAGATTAGATGCTGTTTCACATGGCTCAGAGTTTCAACTTTTCCATTTCAAGGAAACATGTATGCAGTCTGAACAATTCCAACCATGGCTTTGCCATGCCCTCTGTGCAAAGTATAGAGTTTGTTCCATTCAATTTTCAAAGCTTACACATCTTGCACTCAAGGCATTAGGGAGAGATATATCTTTAAATTTGGAAATCCTGTGTCATATCAGTATGAACTTATTTGCTTCTGCTTTGAAACTGGTCCTCCTATCCGACCAACTCCATTTTTAAAAATAATTTACCAGTTTCTATTTTTATTTATTTTCAGCTTTTAAAAACTACACCATATCTCATCTCACTCCTTGGCTAAAGATAGTCCATCAGAAGCATTTCCCCTTGTGGTTTCCTCCCAAATCTATTTCAATGCATTCATGGTCCCTTTAGAGGCAAACCACTGCATTACTGGCTCTGACCGACCAGGAACTAGGATCTACATAAATACAAACAAATTTAATCCACATTTTCCTCCAGACTGCAATTTAAATCACCACATGGAATTCAAGGACATTGTTTACCAGCTGGAACCCAGAGCATATAGGAGTCATCAGGGAGGATCTTCGAGCTATTAGATCATTGTAGCACAGGAGAAGGCAATTTGGCCTCCATATTAAATAACAAATAGATCACAGTATTTCATAGAATCATACAACACAAGAGGCCACTTGGCCCATCATGCCTGTCCCAGCACTTGGAAAGAGTTATCCAATTAGTTCCTCTATGTCCAAAGCACTGTAATGTTTTCCATTTCTGTGTCCAGAGCAATGTCATTTTTTCCATTTCAAGCATTTATCCAACTTCCTTTTGAAAGTTACTGCTGAATCTGCCAGGCTGTGCGTTCCAGATCACAACAACCCATTGCAGAAAATATATTTGCCAATTAATTTAAGGTGGTGCCTGTTGGATACTAACTCTCCTGCCAGCGAAACAGTTAAAAGATGTAATCTGTTGAGAGAAATAGTTCAGAGAGGGTTTACTATACTAATACATGGAATGGTTGGGTTGTCTTATGGAGGAAATCGCTGGACAAGCTGGAGTTTAGAAGAGTAAGAGCGAATTGGGGTCTTGACAGGGTAGATGTGGAGAGGGTGTTTCACCTTGTGGGACAATCTAGAACTAGGGGTCACAGTTTAAAAGTAAGGGCTCACTCATTTAAGGCAGAGTGGAGGAGGAATTCTCTTTCTCCGAGGGTCTTTGGAACTCTTCCTCAAAATGCAGAGTCTTTGAAAGATTTTACGGCAGGGGTAGATCGATTCTTGATTAACAAGGGGTGAAAGGTTATCAGGGTGGGCAGGAATGTGGAGCTGAGGTTACAACTAGATCAGCCATGATCTGATTGAATGGCGGAGCAGGCTCGAAGGACCCAATAGCCTATTCCTGCTCCTGATTCATATGTTCCTATGTACCTTGTTTACCCTATCAAAAGCCTTCTATGCCTCTATTGAATCCTCCCTTAACCATTATTGCTCCAGAAATAAAATGATGAGGGAGATCAATCCCAACTTCTCCAGTATCTCCCCATAACTCAAACCTCTCATTCCCACTACCATTCTAATAGATCTCCACTACACCCTCTCCAAGATTTTAACATTCTTCCTAAAGTATGGTGCCTCAAACTGGACAGAATATTCCAGCTGAAGTCTAACCAGTAATACCACACATTCCTTGCTTTAGTACTCCATGCCAAAATGTAACACCATACTTCCCTACAATAAATTTGATATGTTACTGTTCATGTCCTCATGAAGTTTGCTACCTCCTGAGTATTCATTACATTTGTGTTTTAACTCACCTACAATCATTGAAATATTGCCCTCTTATGGCCAAGTCCAAGTTATTAATATACACCAAAAGAACGGTGGTCCTCATGCTAACCCCTACAGGGACACCACTGTTCACTTCACTTTTCTCTGAACAACTGATTTCTGTTCCTCAGCCAATTGTATTGCCATTGTCCCTTTAATCCCACAGGCTTCAATTTGCTAATAGGTTTCTTATATAGCACTTAAAGCACCTTCTGAAAGCCCATATGCAGAACATCAACTGCACTTCCCTCATTTACCATCTGTTACTTCAAAAGAATTCTATCACGTTTATCAGGCATTACCTACTGCACAAATACACACTGTTATCATTTTCAAACCTATGCTTTCCCAAGTGGCAATTTTTTCTCCTCAGCTTTATGGTCTGGACGTTGCCCCATCTCTGGTGTTAAATTTAGAGGCCTTTAGTGCTCCCATTTTTTTGAATAGGAAGATGAGATTTGCAGTCCTCTGGGCGGCACGGTGGCGCAGTGGTTAGCATCGCTGCCTACTGCACTGAGGACCCCAGTTCGATCCCAGCCCCGGGTCACTGTCTGTGTGGAATTTGCACATTCTCTTCCCCCCGCCGCCAAGTCTGCGTGGGTTTCACCCCCACAACCCAAAAGATGTACAAGTTAGGTGGATTGGCCACACTAAATTGGAAAAAAATAATTGGGCACTCTAAATTTATATTTTAAAAAAAGATTTGGAGTCCTCCAATCTCTGGTACTATCCCCATACACAAAAGAAGATTGCAGTCAAATGTCACATATGAATCATTTTTCTACTTAGATTGTTACCAATCATTAAAGTACTCGTTTTTATCCCATTCAATGTCTCTGCCTGTGCCTAATTTATTGATTTGCTAGCATCCTCTTCTTTTCTGAAGACAGATGCAAAGTACTCATTTAGTACCTTAGCCATGTCTCTCTGCCTCCACAATACATTTGCCATTTTGTTCTCAAATTAGTGTCATCCTTCCTTTGACGTACATATAAAAATAATATATATATTTTATAGAAGACAATAATGTTCCCTTTAATCTTTCCTAATGTACTCTTTGCCCCTCTCACTTCCTTTTTCAATACTTTATCTTAACCTGCTTGATTGGTGGATCATCAGGAGAGAGACAATAATATAGAATAAGGATAGCTATGTAGAAAGACAGCAAAATGTGTTGGCTGAATAGGACAAATACTTCTGATCTTTATTTGATAACAAACTCAATCCATTTAAAATCAGCTCCAAGTCAAAGGTAAATGTCACGGTCCTTTCGGAAGTAAAATGTTTTGTACACAAAGTCTTGGAAGTGAAGCATCTATGCATGTGGGATATGGGAAAAATACATTATGCTTCACTAAAGTCATCTTCACCTGATCAGCACTCACCAATCTCTGCTTAAAACAAGAATCAATGATTATGACATTACACTCAGTTGCAAGAATGCTTTCAACGTCAAAGAAACCTCAACAATTGATTACTGTTCAAGATCAGCTTTCATTGAAAGGTTCCTCTCAACAAGTTGCACTTATATCTGGACTTTTTTTTTTTGCAAGTCTTGTACTCTCCATGCTTTCTATTATTAACATGTTGAATCTTCCAGGATATCCTTCAAATGAGGAAAGGAGACTATTTTTGCATTATTTTTTTTTTAACAAATGTTTTATTAAGGCATTTATAGTTTTAGAACAACAGGATATAAATACAAATGTAAACATAATTCCGTGCGTAACACCCCCCTCCATCTCTCACCGTTCCCGCCTAAGCTAACACCCACTCACCACTCCCCCACCCCCATTGAGTCTGCTAACAGTTTTGTTTTCCCCAAAGAAGTTGATAAACGGCTGCCACCTCCGAACGAACCCCAACACCGATCTCCTTAGGGCAAACTTGATTTTCTCAAGCCTGGGAAAACCAGCCATGTTACTAACTCATACCCCTGATTTCCCGAGTCCCTCCACACAAATAAGACCTGTCTCCTTTGCTACCAAGGAGGCAAAGGCCAAAACATCAGTCTCTCGCGCCCCTGGACACCCAGGTCTTCCAACACTCCAAAGATCGCCACCTCTGGACTCTTGTTTTTAGTACCATGGATATGGCATCCGCAAATCCTTGCCAGAACCCCCGAGCTTCAGACATGCCCAGAACATGTGGACATGATTAGCGGGCCCTCCTGCACACCTCACACGTGTCCTCTACCCCAGAAAATCTGCCACCGTCATGTGTGCCCAGTGAACCACCTTGAATTCTATCAGGCTGAGCCTGGCACATGATGAGGACGTGTTGACTCTGCTCAGAGCATCCTCCCACAGACCTGCCTCTAACTCCTTTCCCAACTCATCTTCCCATTTACGCTTTAGCTCACCTGCCTGAGTTTCCTCCCACTCCATAAGTCCTTAATAGATTTTGGATACCTTCCCCTCCCATACTCCTATCCCCTCACTCCCGTCCCCCTACTCCCGTCCTCGAGACCAACTTGTCCTGTATCCCCTGTGGCGGTAGAAGCGGAAAGGTCGGAACCTGCCTTTGCACAAAATCCCTCACCTGCAGATAATGAAATCCATTCCTTCCCAGCAATTCAAACTCCTCTTCCAGATCCTCTAAAAAGGGAAAGCTCCCATCAATAAACAGATCCCCCAGCCTCTCAATCCCTGCTCTCTGCCACCCCTGAAGCCCCCCCATCCATCCTCCCCGGGACAAAACGGGACATTTTACCACACATTGGAGCCCACACAGACGCTCCCTCCACTTCCATATTATGCTTCTGCCACTGGGCTTGTGGAATACTGGGCCGGCGAGAACGGCAGAAGAGCCGTTACCAATGCCTCCAAACTTGTGCCCTTATACGAGGCCACCTCTAGCCGCTCCCACACTGACCCATCCCCTAATTCCTGATCATGGCTATATTTGCCGTCTAGTAGTAGTTCCTAACGTTTGGCACCGTCAACCCTTCGCTCTCGCTCTCTCTCCCCCCCCCCCCCCCCCCCCCTCCAGTCCAGCAGCACTTTCCTTACGCACGGGGTTTTACCCGCCCACACAAACCCAGAGATCACCTCTTAACCCGCTTAAATAAGGCCTTTGGTATAAAAATAGGGAGGCACTGGAAAACAAACAAAAATCTCTGGAGAACCGTTATTTTTACAGTCTGCACCCTCCCCGGCAGTGACAACGGGAGCATGTCCCACCTCCGGAGGTCCTCCATCGTTTGCTCAATTAACCGGCCTGAATTTAATTTATGTAACTGCTGTCATCCTCGTGCCTCCCGAATACCCAAGTATCGGAAACTCACTCTCACCACTTTAAACGGCAACTCCCCCAGTCTCCTCTCCTGTCCCCTCACCCGGATCAAAAAACTTTGCTTTTACCCGTACTCAATTCGTACCCTGAGAACCGGCCAAATTTTCCTAAGATCCGCATAATCTCCCCCATCTCCCCTAACGGGTCAGAATTATACAGGAGTAGGTCGTCTGCAAATAACAAGACCCACACCCCCCTCCCCGGACTAGCCCCTTCCAGTCCTTTGACGCTCTTAGTACGATCACCAATGGCTCTTATAGCCAAGACAAACAACAGTGGGGAGAGGGCACATCCCCCCCTTGTCCCCCGGCGCAGTCTAAAGTAGTCCGAACTCACCCGGTTCGCCCGCACACTCGCCACCGGTGTCTGGTACAGCACCAAAACCAGTCAATAAAGCCCTGCCCAAACCCAAACCGTCCCAGGATCTCCTACAGATAATTCCATTCCACCCGGTCAAAGGCCTTCTCCGTGTCCATAGCGACCATCAGCTCTGCCTCCCTCCTCTTCGGAAGGCATCATGATTATATTTAAGGGCCTTCTAATGTTAGCTGCCTGCCTGTCTCGTCTGGTCCCCCTCCCGTGGAACATAATCCTCTATCCTCGAGGCCAGAGTTTTGGCCAGCAATTTAACGTCAACATTCAGTAGGGAGATTGGTCTGTATGACCCACATTGCTCTGGGTCCTTCTCCCGCTTCAGGATCAATGAGATTGAAGCCTGTGACATTGTTGGCGGAAGGACACCCTGCTATTTTTGCATTGATTAAGGACTTCATTGTAGTCAGGAGGTCCCAAGCTGTTTTATTAACAATCAGCATTTTTCAGTGCAGTCACTGTTCTACGGGCAAACGCTGCTTGCAATCGGTTTTCAGAATGAGGCCAGATACGACAAACAAATGAATGATCAGATTGCAGTCAGGTTGGTCGAAGGAAGAATGTTGGACAAGTTACTCAGAGAACTCATTTATGAATAGTGCTGTGGCACCATTTGCATCCACCCAAACAATCACAGTGACCTTAATTAGACTTTCTCCCATTTAGATAAAGCATGAAACTAGAGGGGTCATTCACTTATCAGTACAGTAATGGAGCATCTGACTGGATTCGGCTGCAGGGTTTGAACCCGCAAATTTCAACTCGGGTGAATTGTACTAATTCTGAGAAGCTGAAATGTGGAGATCAGTATGTGTTCAGGTTTCAGCATCCATCACAACTGTGCGTCAGAAAGGAAAGGCAGTTCAGTTATTCGTTTTTTTCTGCCTAAAAAAAATCCATATTCAATATTTTAACAATCACTTGCCAGAAACGAAGGGAAAAGTTTTCAATGAAATGCAATTAGTCACCTTTTACCATTGTGTGGAAATGGTCATGTCACAAAAGTTTCTTCATCTCCTGAAGGGGGATATATCTTAATGGAGTAGAGTTTAGGGTACCCAGCCCAAGTATCTCTCCTTCAGCGTGAGGCTCAAGTTTAATTGTTGGTAATATATTCACTTATGGATGAGCAGAAACCTACACTTCACTGACATTCTCCGTAAATGACTTTTCAACAGGATTCAACAGGGGAACGAAACCTAGCAGATGATCCGCACTGGTGCAGAGGTACACAGCCCAATTGCATCACCCCAGCCAGCAACAAACTCACCACAAGTCACAATAGTAAAAAAAAAAGCAATTTTCATCTAGCTCCTGATAAATGCTTCAGTCCAGATTAAAAACGTCCTGCATTGCAAATCTTTTACAATGTAGGTGCAGCAAGTCCAGATGCCAACAGACATCAGATCCAGAATTGAACATTTATTTTCCCCTAATTTTCAACTCCTGTAAATGGGATTTGAATTGCTCTACAGATAGCATGGACAATGCTATAACGAGATTGACTCTAAATGTCTGAAAGAAGTGTTGCCCGTAGGTGTGTATACTGGAGAGAAACATGCTGACACCCAACTTCAACACCCCATATTCAAATTCACCATAATCTTCAACATTCTAGCTAAGTTTTTGGAAGGCATTTTCCTCATCTTCAGGACACTGGTCTCATGTTTCACTATACAGACTATTTCCTTTTTTAAATTTTAAAAAAAAATTTTGGTTTTCATAAATTTAGAGTACCTAATTCATTTTTTCCAATTAAGGGGCAACTTAGCATGGTCAATCCACCTACCCTGCACATCTTTGGGTTATGGGGGCAAAACCCACGCAAACACGGGGAGAATGTGCAAACTCCACACAAACAGTGACCCAGAGCCGGGATCAAATCTAGGACTTCGGCGCCGAGAGACAGCAGTGCTAACAACTCCGCCACCATGCTGCCCCCATACAGACCATTTCTATACCAGTAGCCGTTTATAAAAACTGATGTTACAGAAATAAAATCAACTTACAGCTGAAAGTATTCTTATGATACTCTTCACAATTGTAAAATCCAACAATGTTTCTGAGCAAAGATTTTAAATTTTTAACGTTAGCAAGATATTAAGGCATATGCAGAACATCACTTTACTTTTCCTACAAATATTAATACACTGGCAGAACTCCCTGCCATTACTCAATGGAAAGTCTGGGTATTGAACATGGCTCTGGTGTTACACTGTTACACTCAACTCCCCTTGCATCAAACATCAAGATTTAATTTAACTTTCTAATCACTTGCTGTGCCTGCATATCAATTTTTGGTGGCATGTACCAGGACACCCCGATTCCTCTGTATCAGTGTTTTGCAAATTTTCTTCATATGATGCTGTTCGTCTATTTTCCTGCCAAAGTGGACAAGTTCATATTTTCCCACATTACACTCCATCTGCCAAGTTTATGCCCATTCACTTAATCTATTTATATCCCTTTGCAGACTCATGTTCTCTTCACAACCTACTCTCCTGCCTATCTTTGCGTCATCAACAAATGTGGCAATCATACATTGCATCCTTCATCCAGGTCAAGCTTGCCAACCTGAAAATGAACCATTTATCCCTAATCTCTGCTTCCTATTAGATAACCAATCCTCTATCCATGATAACATGTAACTGACCACACCAAGAGCTCTTATTTTGAGAAAGAACCATTAATTTATCAAATGCCTTTTGGAAATCCAAGTAAATCACATCTTCAGGTTCCCCTTTATCCACGTTAGCTGTTATTTCCTCAAATTTGTCAAACAAGATTTCCCTTTCACAAAACTTTGTTGACTGTCTGATTGCATTAAAAGTGTCCAGTAATAACCCCCTTTTAAATTCTACATTTGACAGATGTTATTGGCCTGGTAGTCTCCTGCTTTTGGTCTCCTTCCTTTCTTGAAAAGAGGGGCTGCATTTGCTATTTTCCAATCTGGTGGCACCTTTCCAGATTCTAGGAAATTTTGAAAATTTACAATTTAACACATTTGGTATCTCCGCAGCCATTTAAGACTATAGAATGTAGGCCATCAGATCCTTAGGTCTTGTCAGACTTTAGTTCTAATAGTTTCCTCAGTGCGCTTTCCCTGGCGATTCTAATTGTTGCAAGTTCCTCCCTCCCTTTCAGCTCTTGATTTACAGGTGCTTCAAGGGTGGCATTTCTCTTCTGCAGCAAAGATAGATATCTGTTTCACACCAATTCCCCAATCTCGCTCTCTGGATGCTTAATGTTCCAGTTAATTACATTTTTCCTTTTTAAATATTTGCAGAACCTCACTGTTTTTATATTTTTAGCTAGTTCTCACTCAATCAAATTTGTCCCTCCTTTTCTTTGTCATTCTTTGCTGGTTTTTAAATCCTGTCCAATAGAATCATAAAATCATTACAGTGGAGGCCATTCGGCCCATCGAGTCTGCACCAACCCTCTGAAAGTGAATTGTACCTAGCCCCATTCTGCCACCCTATCCCAGTAACCCTCACCTAACCCTTTGGACACTAAGGGGCAATTTAGAATGACCAATCCATCTAACCTGCACATCTTTGGACTTGATCTTTTTTTAAATAAATTTAGGAGTGCCTAATTCTCTTTTTCCAATTCAGGGGCAATTTAGTGTGGCCAATCTAACTATCTTGCACAACCTTGGGTTTGTGGAGATGAGACCCATGCAGGCACGGGGAGAATGTGTCAATTCCACACGAATAGTGACCCGGGGCCAGGATCAAACCCGGCCCTCAGCGCCGTGAGGCAGTAGTGCCACGGAGCGCCCTGGCCTTCATCTTCTCACCTACCACGAACTCTCAGAATTGTATGCTTTTTCTTTTAATTTATTACAATAGATTACTTCCTCAGTTAACTATGGATGGTGCATCCTTCTCCTAGAGCATCCACCCCAACTCTCCGTGCAACCCCAATACTCCTTCCACCCACTCAGTGGAATGTATCTTTGCTGAGATTATGAAATACCTCTTTAAACGTCTGCCATCTGCATCTCTACCGTCCTATCCTATAAACCTAATTTCTCTGTTCACTTTACACATGGATGACCATCTACATAAGGCATATACACGAGGTGGATACTGAAAGGATCTTTTTATAATAATCTTTATTGTCACAAGAAGGCTTACATTAACACTGCAAAAAAGTGTGATGTAAGCCTTGGTGACTACTCATTAGTGCTGCATCGTTAGCACTGTTGCTTCACAGCGCCAGGGTCCCAGGTTCGATTCCCGGCTTGGATCACTGTCTGTGTGGAGTCTGCGCGTTCTCCCAGTGTTTGGGTGGGTTTCCTCTGGGTGCTCCGGTTTCTTCCCACCAGTCCCGAAAGACCTGCTGTTAGGTAACTTGGGCATTCTCAGGGCAGCATGGTGGGTCAGTGGGTTAGCACTGCTGCCTCACGGCGCCGAGGTCCCAGGTTCAATCCCGGCTCTGGGTCACTGTCCGTGTGGAGTTTGCACTTCTCCCCCATGTTTGCGTAGGTTTCACCCCCACAACCCAAAAGATGTGGCCACACTAAATTACCCCTTAATTGGAAAAAATGAATTGGGTATTCTAAATTTTAAGAAGAAAAAAAAATTTGGACATTCCGAAATCTCCCTCCGTGCACCCGAACAGGCGCCGGAATGTGGCGACTAGGGGCTTTTCACAGTAACTTCATTGCAGTGTTAATGTAAAGCCTAATGTAAAGCCTACTTGTTACAATAATACAGATTATTATTAGTCATGAGAAGTGCAATAGATATGCACATTGGTACCACTGTAGTGGGTTGTTCCTTTGTCCCATCAAGGCATTGCTTGAGTATTACACTAATGTAAAGAACACAGCCAACAGATACAGCTCGCGAGACATTGACGTAGTTCCAATAATACCCCTAAAAAGGGGGGAAAGTTTTAACTAAATCTCTAAGTATATCATACCCAAACGCACCTCAAAAGAATCCCATCAGATGCAGTGGTGAACTAGTAGAGCTTTAAATTGGTTTTACAAATTGGTTTTACAGAATTTTTGGATCGCTCTCAATTCTCTGACGATGTTCTGTTTTAAGCTTCCACCCTCAAGGTCCCTCATATGAAACCCAGCATAAGGTTTATCCAGCACTTATGCTCAATGCTCAACATAACTATCCAACAGATTTCTGCCAAAAACCATGCCAGAGCTCCCTAAAATTCTTTTACTCCCAGAGATAAATGACTTCCTCCATCTAAAGTACTGGCTCAAATCCCAGAACTAGAGTACATTATTACATCAGCCTGAACGTGGGGTGAAACATTTCAGCCTGGAATACATTCACTTACCAGTACAAGTTGTGACACACGACAGTTATATATTTTAAAAGTAGATTTTAAAATCAACTATTCTCTTCTTAACTCTAATCATTTGATCATGGTGTTTTCTTCAATTCCACTATCTTACTGGTATCAATAGCAGGCAGGCACTTAAAAATGTTCCTCAATAGATATTTTTCTTAAACAAAGCTATACAGGTAGGAATAGATTATGCTGAATATACTAAATCCACATAAAAAGACCAATGGCGCGATTCTCCGGAAAGATTTATGGTAGCGAGCGGGAATTGCCACAAGCTCCCGGCTTTCGGCCTCGTGAGGCCAGCAATGCTATTCAACATTAATTTATCCACTTAACGAGGCCCAGGGGCTTCTCACCACAAATGATGGCTCGCCAGGTTTGGCACCGCGCTCGTCCCCCCCCCCCCCAATTCGCCAACAACGTCAAGCAGCACTTACTCAGCCAATCCTAGCCAGCTCGCAACAATGCTGCAGCACAAGTGAGGTAGACACCAAGGCCCCCTCCCCACCCACCCACCCCCGCCCCGACCATCCACCTCAACTTTCCCCGCGACCCCAATACCAATACTCCTTCTCCCTTCATCCCCCCCAGCCCTTCTTGCACACCCCCCTTTCCCTTCAGCACCCCCCCCTCCCACCCTGCCGTCACATCTCCCTCTCCCTTCAAACTCCCCCAACACTTCCTTCACACCCCCCTCACACCACTGTGAACCACGCGTGTCGCTAATGATGCCTTCTGTGTCTCCTCCCACAATCGGCGGGACGAGGGCCCAGACTGGCAGTGATGTGCAGAATCCTCACCACCTTAGAGAAGCGGGTCCTGGAGGTGCCTGGAGTGGCCAAGGACAGAAAGGTCACCAACGTGGAGGTTGGCGGACACCGCAGAGGTGAGGAACACTGGGCCCCAGCCAAGGGAGCTGGCAAACGTGAATTGTTATTGCCTTGCTCACTGACCCATCTCTCCTGCTGACCACATGTCCATTCTCCCGCAGATCCTCCAGCCGATAGTGCCTGCCATCACTGGCTCCCCCTCTCCAGCCTCCCAGGAGAACACCTTGGTGGAGAGCTCAGAGGATACCATCATAATAGTCACAGCACTATCAGCTGTCATCCCTACCCTCCAGGGCTGCTCAGCTCAGTGGGAAATGTTAGTGGGCAGGTTTCTGGGGCACACTGCTGCTGATGCACACCAGGTGAGGCAGGAAGCCATAGGCGAGACAGCAATTAAGAGTTCTAGTGGATCCCAGGACCCAGCTTGTCTGTGGAAGGTGTCATCCGGAGCTGATGGAGACATTAGGGAGTGGCCATGACATTCAGAGGGAAATGTCAACGACACTCCACCAGGTCCATAGCCACTTGGAGGAGTTCTAGAGGTAACGGGCGCAGGGGATGTCGCCGGCGATGCGTGGCACCGAGGCCAACACTGCTAGGGTGTTGACAGCAGTGGCGAGCCCTGGCACATGATCGGCAACATTAGTTAAGATATCCAAGGCATCGCGCAGTCAGTGAAGGCTATGGCTGAGGGTCTCGGCAGAATGCCTGACTCGTTGGGAAACATAATCCAGTAGCAGGCTGACCTTGATGAGGTTCTGCGGGACATGTCCTGCTCTCAGATGGGAATTGCCCAGGTGCTGCAGAGCATGTGCCAGTCGCTGAGAAGCATCGCTGGGGTCGTCGACACGATGATGCAGACACTGGGAGCTCCCAGGGCTGGCAGAGCAAGATGTTGCAGTGGCAGCAGGGCCTCCTTGAACCAGATGCCCTCCCCATCCCAAGGTGAACACAAATAACATGCCAGCGACTGATAGAAATGAGGCTATGACAGCTGAGGACCTTGAGAGGATTGTTATCACTAAGGAGGGAGTGATGGGCAAGCTAATGGGGCTAAAGGTAGACAAGTCTCCTGGCCCTGATGGAATGCATCCCAGAGTGCTAAAAGAGATGGCTAAGGAAATTGCAGATGCACTAGTGATAATTTACCGAAATTCACTAGACTCTGGGGTGGTCCCGGTGGATTGGAAATTAGCAAACGTGACGCCACTGTTTAAAAAAGGAGGTAGGCAGAAAGCAGGAAATTATAGGCCAGTGAGCTTAACTTCGGTAGTAGGGAAGATGCTGGAATCTATCATCAAGGAAGAAATTGCGAGGCATCTGGATAGAAATTGCCCATTGGGCAGACGCAGCATGGGTTCGTAAAGGGCAGGTCATGCCTAACTAATTTAGTGGAATTTTTTGAGGACATTACCAGTGCAGTAGATAACGGGGAGCCGATGGATGTGGTATATCTGGATTTCCAGAAAGCCTTTGACAAGGTGCCACACAAAAGGTTGCTGCATAAGATAAAGATGCATGGCATTAAGGGTAAAGTAGTAGCATGGATAGAGGATTGGTTAATTAATAGAAAGCAAAGAGTTGGGATAAATGGGTGTTTCTCTGGTTGGCAATCAGTAGCTAGTGGTGTCCCTCAGGGATCCGTGTTGGGCCCACAATTGTTCACAATTTACATAGATGATTTGGAGTTGGGGACCAAGGGCAATATGTCCAAGTTTGCAGATGACACTAAGATGAGTGGTAAAGCGAAAAGTGCAGAGGATACTGGAATTCTGCAGAGGGATTTGGATAGGTTAAGTGAATGGGCTAGGGTCTGGCAGATGGAATACAATGTTGACAAATGTGAGGTTATCCATTTTGGTAGGAATAACAGCAAACGGGATTATTATTTAAACGATAAAATATTAAAGCATGCCGCTGTTCAGAGAGACTTGGGTGTGCTAGTGCATGAGTCACAGAAGGTTGGTTTACAAGTGCAACAGGTGATTAAGAAGGCAAATGGAATTTTGTCCTTCATTGCTAGAGGGATGGAGTTTAAGACTAGGGAGGTTATGTTGCAATTGTATAAGGTGTTAGTGCGGCCACACCTGGAGTATTGTGTTCAGTTTTGGTCTCCTTACTTGAGAAAGGACGTACTGGCGCTGGAGGGTGTGCAGAGGAGATTCACTAGGTTAATCCCAGAGCTGAAGGGGTTGGATTATGAGGAGAGGTTGAGTAGACTGGGACTGTACTCGTTGGAATTTAGAAGGATGAGGGGGGATCTTATAGAAACATTTAAAATTATGAAGGGAATAGATAGGATAGATGCGGGCAGGTTGTTTCCTCTGGCGGGTGACAGCAGAACTAGGGGACATAGCCTCAAAATAAGGGGAAGTAGATTTAGGTCTGAGTTTAGGAGGAACTTCTTCACCCAAAGGGTTGTGAATCTATGGAATTCCTTGCCCAGTGAAGCAGTTGAGGCTCTTTCATTACATGTTTTTAAGGTCAAGATAGATAGTTTTTTGAAGAATAAAGGGATTAAGGGTTATGGTGTTCGGGCCGGAAAGTGGAGCTGAGTCCACAAAAGATCAGCCATGATCTAATTGAATGGCGGAGCAGGCTCGAGGGGCCAGATGGCCTACTCCTGCTCCTAGTTCTTATGTTCTTATGTTCTTATGAACCCTAGGGCCCTATTGGCACAGACCGGGAGGTGGTGGTGCTGGGTGGCTACCCAGACCTGAACATAGAACATACAGTGCAGAAGGAGGCCATTCAGTCTGCACCGACCCACTTAAGCCTTCACTTCTACCCTAACCCCATAACCCAATAACCCCTCCTAACCGTTTTGGACACTAAGGGCAATTTAGCATGGCCAATCCACCTAACCTGCACATTTTTGGACTTTGGGATAGAACCAGAGCACCCGGAGGAAGCCCACGCAGACACAGGGAGAATGTGCAGACTCCTCACAGACAGTGACCCAGCGGGGAATGGAACATGGGACCCTGGCACTGTGAAGCAACAGTGCTATCCACTTGTGCTACCCTAAGTTCCACCCCCCCGGTGAGGTCTCAAAGCCAGCACACGAGATACGTGCCGCCGGCAAGTGAGCCGGGGCCCTTTGGCCCAGAAGACACCCACCAGGGGCATCAAAGGCCATGGGACGAGGTAATCAGCTGGCTGCCTCCAACTCTGATCCTGGGGACACACAGACATAGTGGTAGAGTAGGGGGGCCAGGCACATCAAGGATCACTGAGGGCGGGGCTGGGGGGGGGGGGGTGCACCACCATCGGGAGAGTGGGGTATTGTTACACAATAAACACCTTTGTGCACAACTAACATGATGCCTCTGTCACTTTCTTCCGCAATGCGGGGCAACTTCCAAACTCTTGGCCCATATCTCCAGGCATCTACCCCTTCCTGTGGCACTCACCCAGCCTCTGGCTGTGGACATGCCCCTGGAGCTGTTCTGATATTGCCTGGTGCATGCATGATGTTGTCTCCCACAGTGTTTAAGCACAGAGTCCAGGCATCAAGGTGTGATTGGAATGCTAGGCAATGACTTCCACATGCCACATGGCCCACCCACCCAGGGGAGTCCACTTGGGTTGTGTGAAGTGCTCACTTAACACGACTGCCAATTCCCTATTAGCAATAGCCTTCAGCCACACGACCAGAGGCCTCGACAGTCGGTGGGGGTGATAGGTAGTCGGTGGGCAGGGACAAGGGCTGCCCCTGGAACGGGTACAAGATCCAGGCGTTGACACAGTTGTGCTACGAGCAGTTGCCCCCCCCCCCCCCCCCCCCCAATCCTCCCATGGCAGCTCACCCCTGTGGAGGGTCCTCTAACACCCCACCGAGAACTGGGGTGGCAGGACCAGTGCCCCCGAGCCCTTTGCCTGTGAGCAAAGATGGCTACTTACCTCCTCGGCTCCCTGCAGAAGCCCTTCCGCCAGGTTCACGTTTTTCATTGTAAAATTAAAACAGAAGCAGCACCGTTCACATTTAGAAACAGAAATTTGTACTACGCAAGGCAAAAATAACTCTTTATCCGCACTGAAAACCATGCTCCCTGGGCATGGTTATAGCATATTTCCCTAAATATAGCAAATGCAGTTAAAGCCAGGATCTGTAATTACGAATTCAACTGAGAACAGTCAACACAAATGGTCAATGACACAGTGCTTCCTTCAGAATGAATGGTACACGCTTCAGTTTTTGAAATAGGACAGATAAAACTTCTTAATGACCAAGTTCAAATATACTTTACTCCTTGCTGCAAATAATTTAATATCCTTCTGGCTAATAACCTAATCAGCGCACAACAATCTCAATAATCTAGATCTCTTTACCATATAATTTTCAACATAATCACTTTCATGCTTGGATTAGGGCCTGGCATGTGAAAAAACAGCATCCGTTTGTATTGTGGATCTTCGCACTACAATCCCTCAGAAAATGATGTGGGGTGGGATTATCCGTAGCACGACGCTGAAATCGAGAACGGCAATTGGGCAGAATATGGCTCCCGCGCTGAAATCGGGACAAGTGCTGGTTTGAGATTCTCCGCCCCCTCCAAATCAGCATCGTCGGGATGTGCGGCGCACACAGTCACAACCCTGTTGGGAGCGCCATCAGCCAGTGCACCTATGGGGTTGGGATGGGCGGGTATGCTGTCCAGCACATGTTCTCTGGCGTGACCAGTGCGTGTGCGCGCACGGCTGCAGCTTGTCCAGCCATTTTCCCCGCATTCCGCAGGTGTTTCTCACGGCGCAGATGTTCGCCCTTCACTGGTACCAGAATCAGTGAGGGGTTCGCACTGGTTTTCCCGTCGTGAAACGGATCCTCTGTTGGCGCCGGCACTTAGCCTCAGAAACGGAGAATCCAACCCGTGGCGCTTTGGAAGAATTTTGCAACAGAAAGCCATACAGATCAGAGAACCTAGGTTCATTCCTCAGTCTGTGCTCAGATAGTTGCATTATAATTGTCAGTCATAGTTCAGTGATTGCGCCCTCGCATTGAAGTCAGAGGTTGGAGGACACTCGCCTACCCCAGAAACTTGACTACACAATCTAGGCTGGCATTTCAATGTGGTATTGAGGGAGTACTGCACTGTGGGAAGCACCATCTTTCAGATGAGATGATAAGGCCGAGGCCCAGTCTCTCCTCCCAGGCAGATGCAAAAAGATCCCATGGTAGCATTTAGTAGAGCAGCAGGGGAGTTCTGGCTAATTTCTATCTCCAAGACCAATACCACTACCAGACTATCGTACCATTAACATATTGCAGTGTCTGACTTTAACGTACACCAAACTAGCTTTCATGTTTCCTGCATTACAACAGAAACCAGTACTTTGAAAAGTACGCCAGGGGCTGGAAACATTTTGGAACGGCCTAGAGTCATGCAAGGTGCTTCATAACTGGAAGATTTTCTATTTACACGGTTATGCCATTGTTACAGTTAATCGACCTGCTAACATTTCTTCTCAGATCACACACTGAGTTAGGTACTAGGGAGCAAAGGCCGAGGGGGGCCCTGGTTTTATAAATTATTGCAAACTGCAATTTAAATTGCTGGAAGTTAATATTTCGCACTGCTCTCTGAAATAGAAAGGTGAGTTAATTTATCGGTGCTCTCCTATGCATTCTGCGAAAGCATTTCAGGAAGTGGCATGTAATGAGTGCTGTAATGATGGCAGTCTAGTACATAAGTAACTAATTATTCCCATACAGAACCCCCTGCGGAATAATTATCAGTTCAGAAAAACATTATCGAGCACCAGACCTCGAAGATATTACAGATTCTAAAACAGCAGTGGCCATTAGTAGTGATGCTACAAGAGGCTATCAAATGAGTCTCAAAATACTCCATATGGCATCTTGTATCTGGATTACTCCCTGCAGAGGAAGAAACAAATGTAGATCATTGGTCACTCAAAGAGCTTTGAAAATCCACCACTATTTCTAAACTTCTTCTGCAACCCCCACCCACCACCTCCATCCCCCGGACCAGACTTGCAAAATGATCCATATGCACAAACTTCCATTATTTTAATAAAGGGTAGCAAGAAACATATTTAAAATAAGAAACTTGCATTTTATTTAACACCTTTCACCAGCCTCAGGAGTGCTTCAAAGCGAATGAAGTACATTTTAAAATTGTAATTACCTTTATAGTGTAAGGGAACATTACACTAGTCAATTTGGACACAACAGTCTCCAGAAACTGCCAGGATATAAGACAGCAAGATGTACAGGTCAGGTCAGGTCAGGCATTTTCAAAGTGGGGGTCACAACCCAATGGGTGTCGGGAGGGTCGCGGAGTCATCCATCGTAACGTTCACGATCGTGAGAATTCAGGAGCAAGGGCCATAACTTTTAAAAACGTTGGTGTGAGTAGCTTTAAAAATGACAGCACAATGTGCTTGCATGCCCACTCATCAGTACGCATGCCCTGAGCAAAACACCGCCTCCACCCGACGTCAACGCACTGACCCAGGAGAAGACTTTTTAAAAATTCAATTCAATCTTCCTGCATCTGTCTTGAATGGACTCAATGGCTGAGCCTGCAAAACTCTCTTTGATCGTGAATTTGAGAGATTAAAAAGATTCACAATACATGGAGTTAAGTAATTCCTCCTCATCCATGTCTAAAATCGTCGCATTGTAATTTGCAGACTATATCCCCAGGCTGTAAACCACCCACCCGTCTGAGGAAAACTTACATTCTGCATCTGCTCTGTAGAGTCCTGAGAAAATAATGCCTGTTTCAATGAGGTCATTTCTCATTCTTCGCTACTCTAGACTATAGAATATAAACTCAGGCTCACCTCTTGCATTAAAAGTAAGAGAAAATGGTGGGTTGCAAATGTCAGCCGGCGTGGGTTGCGAAGGATGGCCAGTTGGTAAAAATGGGTCCCGGGCAAAAAAGTTTGAAAGACACTGGCTAAGGTGGATTGACCATGCTAAATTGCCCCTTAGTGTCTAAAGATAAAGGTTACCTGGGGATTAGCCATCATCTCATTGAATAGCGGGACTGGCTCGAGGGGTTGAATGGCCTACTCATGTTCCTATGTTACAGGGATAGGGTGGGGGAATAGACCTAGGTAGGGTGCCTTCCAGAGGGTCGGTGCAGGTTAATTGGCCAAATGGCCTCCTTCTGCATTGTAGGGATGCTTTGGATTCTAAGTGACCAACTGATTCAATGCGTTGGCTGGGGGATTAATGCTGCCCGGGACACTGGGAAACCTAGGGCGGCTTGGTGATGCAGTGGTTAGCACTGCGCCTCACAGCACTGAGGACCTAGGTTCGATCGCGAACCCCTGTCCATGTGGAGGTTGCACATTTTCCTCGTGATTGCATGGGTCTCACCCCACAGTCCAAAAAGATGGGCAGGGCAGGTGGATTGGCCACGCTAAATTGCACCTTAATTGGAAACATTTTTTTTTTTAAAATCAAGTCTGTATCTGTGCATACACCTTATTCAAATTCTTCAATTCATCACGTTTAACATCTCTATCATCTTTCCATGACACCATTACCTAAAGTTTTTTTAAACAGTCATTTTGAACTAATTTTTACACAAATTGCTTGCACTGGTCATGTAGCATTTCTCCCAGTTTGGGACTGAACTGTGTGATTGACCTTTCTAACATAATGCTAGTCCATTATAAGAACATACGAAATAGGAGCAGGGATAAATCACATGGCCCATTGAGACTGCCCCCCCCATTCAAAAGGATTATAGCTAATTATGTTTTTCAACTCCACTTTCCTGCCCACTCTATATCCCTCGATTCCCCAATACCAAAAATATGTCTCCATCTTGATGGAACATCCACAACCCTCTAGGGAGAGAATTCCAAAGATTCACAACCCACCAAGTGAAGTATTTTCTCCTCATCTCAGTCCTAAATGATCAGCCCTTTATCCTGAGGCTGTACCCAGTGTTTTAGATTCCCCAGCCAGGAGGAAACAGCATCTCAGTATCTACCCTTTCAAGCCGCTTCAGAATCTGTGTGTTTCAATTTCATTCTTCTAAACTTCAGAGAATATAGACGCATTCACTCAGCCTCAACCCCCTTATCCTTGGACTACGCTGGAGTACATGATCCCAGAAAGACAGGGCTCTTCCTTCATTCCATTGAAATTAAAAATTGCTGTTTAATAGGAGGGCAAATGGGGCATTTTGAATGCCAGTCAGAAAAAGAGCTTCCAATCCAATGCATTACTTTCATATATTAAAATTTAGCATATGAACGAGATCCGACAAGCTGCAAATGGGATGACCAGATGTTAAAACAATGACTGCTGGAAACACCTAGCAGGTAAGGCAGCATGTGTGGAGGGAAAAACAAGAGTTAGCGTTAGGTCAATGTCCTTCATTAGAACCCAGAGTTGAGGTGAAAGGTCATCAACCTGAAACATTAACGCTGTTCTTTTCTCCACAGATGCTGCCTGACAAAGAACAAAGAAAAGTACAAGCACTCCAAGCCTCTGACCACCATGCTGCCCGACTAACCAAAAACCTTTTACACTTTTGAAAATGAAATGAAAATCACTTATTATCACAAGCAGGCTTCAAATGAAGTTACTGTGAAAAGCCCCTAGTTGCCACATTCCGGCACCTGTTCGGGGAGGCTGGTACGGGAATTGAACCATGCTGCTGGCCTGCCTTGGTTTGCTTTCAAAGCCAGCGATTTAGCCCTGTGCTAAACATACTACAAACAGCAAAGCTCCCAGCACTGATCCCTGCAGAACACCACTAGTCACAGCCCTCCAATCAGAAAAGCACCCTTCCAATGCTACTCTGCCTTCTATGACCTAGCCAGTTCTTTATCCATCTTGCCAGCTCACCTCTGATCCCATGTGACTTTTGTAACAGTCTGACATGAGGGACCTTGTCAAAGACCTTACTGAAGTCCATGTAGACAACGTCATGTAGACCCTACCTGCATCAATCATCTTTGTGACCTCTTCGAAAAACTCGATCAAGTTAGTGAGACACGACCTCCCCTTCACAAAACTATGCTGTCTCTCACTAATACGTCCATTTGCTTCCAAATGGGAGTAAATCATGTCTCAAAGAATCCTACCCAATAATTTCCCTACTGATGCAAGGCTCACTGGCCTGAAATTCCCTGGATTATCCTCGTTTCCCTCTTTAAACAAAGGAACAAAATTGCCAACCTGCTGGTTACTTGCAGCATTTTCTGATTTTATTCCAGATTGCCAGTATACAGCATTCTAATTTTTGGTTGAGATAACCAGACGATCTGCTATTTTGTGTTTTGATGATGCTGTTTAAAAGCAAGAATTCCATGATGTTGGAAGAAAAAACTTTTTGAATAATGCTTCAAGAACAGAACTAGCAAAATTGGCTCAGCAGCTCACCCAAGGATAGCAGCTTCAACACCACTGATCACTCAGTATTGAGCTGAAATCTGTTGCCTAAGAGTCCGAATTAGAAAATGCAATACAACAATTTTTATGAATGAACTGGTAGCCTTGTAAATTCAGCTGCGAAGATTCATTAACATAGCAGTTCATACTGGCAGGAGTTGGTGAGAAATCTTTTAGAAAGTAATTAACAGCTTTTTTCTTTAATTTAAAACCATTACTGTGGATTCTGGTCCAGCGATGAAAAAAAGTAAAACTTCTCTACAAGTTGAAACATGATGGGAGCTCAGAAACATCAGTACCTCGTCAGAGAAAATTCTACCACTGCCCCTGGCAGTCTGACATGTTGCCTTTGTATGTATTATCAAAAAAAATCTAAACTTTACAATTGACAAGTGGTTCCACAGGCAATATTATGTGGTCAACTGTCATAGATACCAATTGTTCTGCAATAGGGTAGAATTCACTGTGCTGCAAGGGGACACGGTGGTGCAGTGGTTAGCACTGTTGCCTCACAGCGCTGAGGACCCCGGTTTAATCCCAGCCCCGGTCATTGCCCGTGTGGAGTTTGCACATTCTCCCCCTGTCTGCGTGGGTTTCACCCCCACAACCCAAAGATGTGCAGGTTAGGTGGATTGGTCATGCTAAATTGCCCTTAATTGGAAAAAAATAAATTTGCATTTTAAAAAAAAGAATTTATTGCACTGCAAGTTGCTACGCACAAACTGTGGACACTGTTTTCAAACCATGCAATGAAATGAGCAGCTGACACATTATAATGGCATCAAATCTTTTCGCACAACCATAATATCAGAATGCTCATTTTGGTGATGAATTGGCACTGAGGCTGAAGATTCAACTGGTACCAGCAACATTAACAAAGGGATCCTACCACTGATATTTAGGGCAAGAAAACCAGCTCGAACTACTCTGTGGCTAACTTGGGTTCTCCTTTCCCCCTCTGTAGCCATCTTGTGTTGGCCTCGCCAGCGGAGTCGCTCCTCCTCCCGCGGTCATTCAAGCTGCTCTGTAGCATCCTTCACAAATCCTGGGCTCCGAATTTCTTGTGTTCTTCAGGCTAAGGCTGCAGGGGTGGCAACAGCAGGCAAGATGGTTGCAGTGAAGACGCCAAAAAAGTCATTAGAGTCCATCAACTCCAGGCGGTTATGAAAAGTGGCAATTATGTGCTGGGCTACAAACAGATTTTGAAAATGATTCATCAAGGCAAAGTCAAGCTGGTTATTTTTGCTAACGACTGTCCAGCCGTGAGGAAATCTGAAATTGAGTACTATGCTATGTTAACGAAAACTGGTGTGTATCACAACAATGGCAACAACATTGAACAGGGTGCAGCTTGTGGTAAATACTACAGAGTGTGCACATTGGCGCTCAATGATTCTGGTGATTCTGACATCATCAGGGGCATGCCAGAGGAAATCAGTGAAAAATAATACAGCCACTGTTATATTTTGCAAATAAAATTACAAAATAAAATATTTGTTGTTATATCCTGCACTCACACCGATCATCTGTAAAACATCTACATCAAGGAACGTAGAATCAAAGCTCTACAGAATGTTGAACTATAGATCTAAAACAGCACGAGTCAGAGGAATTGGTGACCAAACTCATCAAGTCACACAACTGTGCTTGGTGACACAGTGATTAGCACTGCTGCCTACAGCGCTAGTGACCCAGGTTCAATTCAGTCTTTGGGTGGAAACATCGAATCATAGAATCCCGACAGTGCAGAAAGAGGCCATTCAGCCCATTAAGTCTGCACCAATCCTTTGAAAGAGCACCCTACCTAGGCTCACTACTCCACCATAACCCCACAACCCCACCTAACCTGCACATCTTTGGACACTCAGGGGCAATTTAACATGGTCAATCCATCTAACTTGCACAACTTTGGATGAGTTTGCACATTCACCCCAGTATCTGCGTGGGTTTTCTCCGGGTGCTCTGGTTTCCCCTCAGTCCAAATATGTGCAGGTTAGGTGGATTGGCCATGATCAATGTATGGGTGACGGGGACAGGACAGGAATGGGCTTGGGTGAGGTGCTCTTTAGGAGGGTTGGTGCAGACTCAATGGGCCAAATGGCTCCCTTCTGCACTGTTACTTTGCCAACTCTGATCATCTGAGAAACATAAGGTCTACAAGTATCCCTAGTTTTAAAATTCATTGCAAGGAGAAATGGGAGAAACCCAGGCTGTTCGGGCTCAAAGCATTCTTATAAAAGATTTTTCCATTTATTCTTGTTGACATCTTGTGTGCCCATCCCAAACTGCCTTTGAACTGAATGGCTTGCTATTTCAGAGAGCAGTTAAGAGTCAACCACATTATTGTGAACCTGGAGTGACATGGTGGCCAGACCAGGTAAAGACAGCAGATTTCCTTCTCTAACGGACATTAGTGAACCAGATGGATTTTTACACCAATCAAGGATAGTTTTACGGTCACCATAACGGAGGCTAGTTCTCAATTCCAGAGTTTATTAATCAAATTTAAATTCCACCACCCTCTAGATTATTAGTCCAGTGACATTACCACTACACCATCATCTATCCTTAATTTTGTAAAAGACATGGGAACATCAAGTCAGAAAACCTAAACAAAGAGCTTGGGACAAGGGGGGGCATTCAAACTCAAACTGCAAATTTAGGACTAATATTGGGACGTTTTTCACACAATGAACGCCACATGGAAAGGACTTTAATGTATAAAAATGGAGGTGGACATGCTGGAATCATTCTCTACCCCCAATGATAACTGGTCACTATTGTAATTTCTCACCATACCGCTTGCCTCCCTTCCTCCAAAAAGCAAGCTAGCTGCTCACTTACATTACTTGAAGTCTACAAAAAGAAATCTAGCCACCCTACACCACCACTAATGCCCTGCGTGAATCCAGCATGCAATTCTAAATATGCCTGGTCACAATCAGAGGAACTCATATTTAAGTATAGAACAGAATTATTTTTCTGGTGCCAACTCGATATTACAGCTGATCCGAATCCCTGCCAATTCCCCAGAATCTTTAATAATTTATTTTTATTCACCTCCCCCTTAAATGCTGCAATTGGCTCAACTTCAAGAGTCAGCTACGTTCCATATTCTGATAATCCCTCCGTTGATTTTTTTTTTTTAAAGGTTGACCGAATGCTCTGGAAATATCCATCCGATTTACTAAACAATGCATCACAACTACGAATAAAAAAATGTTTGTGACAATTTAAATTAAGTAATTAAAAACCGATGGTTCATCCCAAAGGAAAACAGGTTCTGGTTACAGCAAACAAGAAATAAACCTAATGCTAGAACAACAGCTTGGAGCAATATCAGCTGCGCATTTATACAACTATTCTAATATTTCCAAGAGAATCAAAATAGCCACGTTTGAAGCACATGGTAATGATTCACATACTGAATATTCCACTGTTAGAACAGAAAAACCTGCAAATATAATGCAGGACCAGCAGCACGAGTAAAGCTTGGTCAACTGTCTCTGTTGCTTTGCATTCAGAGAGACTTGCTCTGTGCAGCCAATGTTTGCTGTTTCCATTTTGGATTTTGCAACACTTGTGTTTCCCTTTTTATGGAATCTGCATTGCATGCCAAGCATCAGATAGCAGACCAAGACTAAACCTCCATATCTTATCACCTGTAAGTTTGCCACGACTATTAAATATCATCTGTACTATTTGGTGTCCCAGTGGTGCGAGTTTGGATCCGTGCAGATCCTTGGCAGCACTAGAAGGAAGCTTCTGTCAATCAATGGCGCTGTATTAGATGCGCTGTATTAGATACGCTGCGTGCATTGAGCCACATAGATTAGGACAAATTCATGTATTGTCCAATCCGGGGGAGCAATATGGATTCTAGATTACACCTCCAGGTTCCTAGGCTATGGGCAGGGAAGGTCGTAACATTTTTTTATCCTCAAACGTCCATTGGGTTCAAACAGACTGTTTGAGCTTGGCTGGGCTGGGATACCTTCAAAAATGATAACTTGCTGAATCTTAGTCTCAACTCAGGTAAAGACAAAAGAGCTGCACAGCCTTCCACCACACTGCAAAAAGTAAGTTCTTTAATCAATTTGCATATCAAGAGATTTTTTTTCTTCCCGAACCATATACACGTTTCCAGGCAGAGTCTCAATTATACTTTAGTGCTTGTCTGGATAAAAATATGTGACGCAAACATCTGTTGTAATATTTTATCAGGGATGATTGTGCTCGACAGGCCTCCAAAATCTTTGTGGAGGTAATGTTGATAAATGGAGGAAATACAATGATGTAGTTAGCGTACGTGGACTTCAGGAAACCCCTTGGCAAGAGATAACTGGATTAACTGATATGGAATTTACTGCAGCGTGGAAAACTGGATTCACAATTGGTTAAAAGGGAGAAAACAGTTGGAGGGGCAGTTTTCCCAGAGTTGTTGGAAATAAGTAACAATATCCAGAGGGTACAGTTTTGGGGCCACTAAAGTGTAAAGTGTACATCAATAATTTGGACATGGAGAGGGAGTAGATCCAAGTTTGCAGAGACCACAAACTAGGCAGTATAGTTAATTCTTTGGAACATCAAAGGATATGCGGAGGCTGTGATGAAATGGTTTTAAAAGTGGCAGGTGGAATCCAATGTCACTAAATACCAGACATTTTGGTAAAATGTCAGAATATTCTGAATGGAAATGGGCACAGTGATGCTAAAGAGCGAGCAGAGGGTTTTTTTTAAGTTCCCACAGGTTATTCATTAAAGGCAGCACCTCAGGTGGATACGGCTGCAAAAAAATAATGAAATCCAAAAGAGTCAGTAAAAATACAAGAGGTAATGAGCCGACATAAAACATTAGCAAAATACAAGTGCAGGTTTGAACCCCACATTATAGGTACACAACATTTTTTGGGATGCAGTTTGGCACAGAAAAATATAACGATCATGAAAAGAAATTGGGTCTTTTGAGGCAATAGGACAGAAGTACTTGAAAATTATGGAAGGATGGGAGGGTAGACCGAAACAGACTATCCGAAGAGTAGAGGGGTCAAGATTGAGAGGTCATGCAGACGGTATGAAAACAGAGGACAGCAATATCTTCTTCAGAGAATTGAGTTTGTGGAATTTCCTTCCAACGGGTAGTGGCTGGGGCAAAAATCTGTGTTAACATTTAAGATTAGATTGATGATTGAAGGAGGGATGGGGTTGAGTAGATGATGCAAACATGGTGGGTAAATGCAATTAGAACGATTGCTCAGGTGGAGGATAAGCACCAACATGGACACAGATGAGTCAAAAGGCCTGTATCTGTCTTCTACCTTTGTGTGTTTCTATGTGCATCTGTCACAAAACGATTGTTGGATAACTGTGCAGAAAAGGACCCAAACCAACATTTGGAGATCCTTTGTTACTATCCAACAACAGAGGCTACAAGTCAGCAACGGTTTTTTTCTTAAATCTAATCAAAATTCTGGCTGAGCAGCAAAGAATTCAGCTTCAACATTGATAAATATCCATAGCAGTTTTAACTGATACATGCAAGTAAAAATCTATGACCACTTCATCGCCATTTCTCTTTTTATATTCACCATCACAGTAGCAAACCCCACTTGGTCTACTGGAAAGGAACCTTCTGTCTGGGGAGTACTCACAGGTGCTTTTAGAAATACTGGATACCACTGGCTGAATCTCAATTGAATTGTTGCCATATGTCACTCTAATCTCTTCCTGTATTCTTCAATTCATTGCCACATCAGGTCTGCCTCCCTGATCTATTAGACTAAATCTTTTAATTGTTGATTATTTGGTCTCAAGAAAAAAAATCAATAGATTAATTTAGAATGCAAATTCCACCCTCCAGTCATTTCCCCAAGGCCTTAATTCAGTCATTTCGCCCACGGGCTGGATTTTAACAAACAGTAAAGTCCTAGATCAAACATGTGAAAGGTCACCAGCACAGATTTTACTTACAGTACCAGCTCGGTCATGTAATATTTTAATTTTGCCCTGCTCGGGTGGGTTAGCCCTGCAGCCTCACGGCGCCGAGGTCCCAGGTTCGATCCCGGCTCTGGGTCTCTGTCCGTGTGGAGTTTGCATATTCTTCCAGTGTTTGCGTGGGTTTCACCCCCACAACCCAAAAGATTGGCCACACTAAATTGCTCCTTAATTTGAAAAAATTAATTGGGTATTCTAAAAAAAAAATTTTAAAGAAAAATTTGCCCTGCTCAATGATTTAAACAATCCCAAATAAACTGTGCACATCTCAAAGAAATGGACTTAAAAATAATAGCTAACACATGTTGACTTCATGTAACAGTCAACCATTACGCATGGAGTATAATTGATAATTTCATGATTAGGCCGACCCAACAAATGTTTTCCCCATTCCATCTGCTCTGAATTACTCATATCTTTGAAATTAGACACAAATTATTTATGATGGAGGCCAGGATACTCCGCATGTCCCAGAGGCTATTTACAAGCCATCGCGCCTTCATTCATACCCACCCCCCACCCCTACTCCAATATTTCCCTCACTATGAGCAGCAACCTTAACTTTCACAATCCTTCTCCCTCTCTGTCCTTTGCACACAGTGCGTATTGGACCTCATTTTGAAAACCTCCTCGTAATCTATTTATTCCACCCATCATCATTGCCTATTTCCTGACAGAAGGTCCAAGGGCTCATGAACAAGACCCTTTCGATCAATTACCTTGTGGATAATTGCACTGGCATCAAGACTATGACAAACCCGACGTGGCACCACCCTGCCTCTTTGCCCGCTATATTTTCCACCTCCCCACTCAGAGCAGTGTCACTCTTTTGGCTTTTGCTCCTACTCCTCCAGTACTTTCACCTAATTCCATCCATCGCTCTTTTAAAGTCTCCATTCTCTGCCAGCTATCCAACAGCAGATCGAGCTGGACCGCATCAAACATTATTGTACCTCATTTTCCTTTCCAAAGCCACACACTACTCCAGAAACGAGGATAACCACTGTCGTTGTTTTCGGTGTTGAACATGGGTTTTGCAAAAGGTACAGTTGCAATTATAAGCAAACGTATAGTTTATAGGACAGTCCAAACTATGGTAGCTCGGAACCATACTTGAATTGCAGGTGAAGCCATGTTGTGCTACATTTTTTCTATACTGACGCCGCATGTAAAGTAGGCACAGTGGTGCCAAAGGGTCAAAAGTGTAACCAGAAGAGAGCTCTCTTTGACTATCTCCAGAGGCATCATCACCACTAATGGCTAAGTGAGCTCTGCTGTCAGAGGCACAGGCAGTCAGGTTTCTTGCCCTGCTGATCTGTTCAGTATTTCTGTGCTCAATCACCAAAATATCTTTCCTGTCATGAAGCAACAAATACAACCAGAAGACTTCAAAGACAATACATGCACACTTGTTTTCCTGTTGCTCCAGCTGCCATGGAATATATCTCACAATATAAAATGACAGGACTCGCAGGCTGGAGACCCCGGACAGTATTGCAGAACAGTTCCTGCAACTGCAGGAGTATGTAGCTATGAATTATCTGGAAGATTCACCAGAGGACAATCATTTAAAAAGATTGAGCCTCCACTTTGGTGAAAAATATATATATATTTTAATTGAGTCACCAAGCTCTCAAGCAATTTTGTATTCACCAAGCAATGCATAATTTAAAATGGACCACATGTGAAGCACATCTTGTTCTCTCACAAGGGAGGGGTAGCTGCAGCAAGTGGACACTCTATCCAATTTAACATGGCTAATCAATACTCCGAACAGCAAAGGAAGTCCCAAAGGACTAAAGCCAATGTTAGGAGCAGATATTTCCCATCAAACAGCTAAATACAGGGATGCAAACCCAGTGCAACTTTAGCAGAAGGTAATTACAGTATTGGAAGAGATAATTAAAACTGGTGCGAAACAATGATTACAGTTGAAATGCTTCAACAACGAATATTCAAAACATGCAGCAGAGCATTGAAGCTAACCATGGTGCAAGATAATAGATGATATTTCAAGGTTTATACTGCACAGTATCAGATCTGAAGTAGCTTCCATTCACCCAGCAGACAGACAGACAATGGGCTGTTCGTCGGCACTCCCAGAGCTGTCAGAAAACTGAATTCATTTTTGGGACTCAAAGATACTACTGTTGCACAGATGGCCTCAAAATCATTTTCACATTTCTGATGATTAATAAATTCTGTGAATCTTCCTAAAAAGATTAATTGGGGGGGGGGGGGGGGGGGGAAGAGAGAGACAGAAAGAGGACTACATACATTAATCCAAGGTAGCACTGCACACTTCCAATAGTCATGAGAATATCAGAGACATTCCTTCAAGATGCATTCCATTTAGCTGTTGTTCAAATTCTCTAGGGACCAGCAGTCACACAGAACATATGGTAGCTGCTGTGGTTATAATGCGCTTGCAAAGCTGTATCAATCACATCATCACAGGAAGGAGAGCAGGAGTGTCACGACACCAAAAACACTGCTTTGTCAACACATATCCCCGCCAATAAAAAGTCAACGGTCACCATCTTGCTTTCTGCCATCTAACAAATATTAAACAAGCAGAGAGTGATTACAAAAAAAAGAATCTGACGGTTGGAAATCTGAAATAAAAGCAGATCTGTCAGTATCCCGACGAGATGGTTAATATTTTGGGTGACACCTATTCATTAGAATCCATGTCAGATCATCAGTTATATTAGTCAAAACAAACGGATGCTCGTAGGAAAGATTTATGAATAGCTTATCCTCTCCCCCACTTCCCACCCCCACCCTCTCACCAAATGATTTCAGATTCTAGCTCCCTGTTATCATCATGGACTTCCTGTGTTCTCTTCTGGGACAACGAACCAAAGGCCAGCGGCATTCCAGTTCAGGGCATGACACAGCTATAATCATACCCTGACAAGCAGATAAACAGCACTGACAGGAATTCACAATGACCCACAGACCACACCCCTGACTTCATTCACTACATTTGCTTCAATTAATGTACAAGCCTGATGTCACAACAGCTCCAGTAGACAAAAGGCAGGGCCTTGCTGCCCAACTTTAAACTGAAAAATATACTTTTCCAAAGATGCCCTTTAACTCGGAATACATGAAAGACAATCATGTGCCTGTAACATGACATGATGGATTCTGGGTGCAAGATCTTAAAAACAAAGCCAAACCTCAGGACTTCCGGTGGCGGCGATGATGGAGTGAGCCGCACATTCGGCGGGCTCTCACTCCGGCGGGGCTTTAGGGGCTGATTCCCCGCGATAGCGGGACTGCGGAGCGGCAGAAAGGCGGCCGCGGAAGTGCGGGGGAGCGGGCTGCACTGCATGGAACCACGAGAGTCCAGGAAGCAGAGGAAGAGAGAGAGAAAGGGACAAAGGCAAGGAGCAGGGGAAGCTGACCTGGAACCTAAGATGGCGGACACACAGACCTCGGACTCAGCAATCCAGCAGGCGCTGAATAATATGCTGCAAGTGATGAAGAGCAGTTTTGAGTCGCTGAAGCGGGACAACTTGGACCCATTTCAGAAGGCAGTGGGATCAGCTGAATCAGAAGCTGAATTGGATTGGATTGGATTTGTTTATTGTCACGTGTACCGAGGTACAGTGAAAAGTATTTTTCTGCAAGCAGCTCAACAGATCATTCAGTACATGGAAGAAAAGGGAATTGAACAAAATTCAAGAAAATACATGAGAATACATAATATGGCAACACAAGATATACAATGTAACTACATAAGCATTGGCATCGGATGAAGCATACAGGGTGTAGTGTTAATGAGGTCAGTCAATAAGAGGGTAATTTAAGAGTCTGGTGACAGTGGGGAAGAAGCTGTTTTTGAGTCTGTTCGTGCGTGTTCTCAGACTTCTGTATCTCCTGCCCGATGGAAGAAGTTGGAAAAGTGAGTAAGCCGGTTGGGAGGGATCCTTGATTATGCTGCCCGCTTTCCCCCGGCAGCGGGAGGTGTAGATGGAGTCCATGGATGGGAGGCAGGTTCGTGTGATGGACTGGGCGGTATTCACGACTCTCTGAAGTTCCTTGCGGTCCTGGGCCGAGCAGTTGCCATACCAGGCTGTGATGCAGCCCGATAGGATGCTTTCTATAGTGCATCTGTAAAAGTTGATAAGGGTTAATGTGGACATGCCGAATTTCCTTAGTTTCCTGAGGAAGTATAGGCGCTGTTGTGCTTTCTTGGTAATAGCGTCGACATGAGTGGACCAGGACAGATTTTTGGTGATGTGCACCCCTAGGAATTTGGAACTGCTAACCATCTCCACCTCAGCCCCGTTGATGCTGACAGGGATGTATACAGGGGTGTGTCATCAGCAAACTTGTAGATGGAGTTGGAACCAAGTTTTGCCACGCAGTCGTGTGTGTACAGGGAGTAGAGTAGGGAGCTAAGTACGCAGCCTTGCGGGGCACCGGTATTGAGGACTATTGTGGAGGAGATGTTGGTGTTCATTCTTACTGATTGTGGTCTGTTGGTCAGAAAGTCAAGGATCCAGTTGCAGAGTGGAGAGCCAAGTCCTAGGTTTTGGAGTTTTAATATGAGCTTGGCTGGGATTATGGTGTTGAAGGCGGAGCTGTAGTCAATACATAGGAGTCTGATGTAGGAGTCCTTGTTTTCGAGATGCTCTAGGGATGAGTGTAGGGCCAGGGAAATGGCGTCTGATGTGGACCGGTTGCGACGGTATGCGAATTGAAGTGGGTCAAGGCGTTCCGGGAGTATGGAGGTGATGCGCTTCATGATCAGCCTCTCGAAGCACTTCATTACAACTGACGTCAGGGCCACCGGGCGGTAGTCATTGAGGCATGTTGCCTGGTTCTTCTTTGGTACCGGTATGATGGTGGTCTTCTTGAAGCAGGTGGGGACCTCGGAGTGGAGTAGGTTAAAGATGTCTGTGAATACCTCTGCCAGCTGGTATGCGCAGGCTCTGAGTGCACGACCAGGGATCCCGTCCGGGCCCATCGCCTTCCGTGGGTTCACTTTCAGGAAGGCCGATCTGACTTCGGAAACTGATGGTGGGTATGGGTGAATTATGGGCTGCTGGGGCACTCGACAGCGGATTGTTGGTTACCTGCTCAAACCGAGCACAGAATGCATTAAGTTCATCGGGGAGGGATGCGCTGCTGCCAGAGATACTGCTCGGCTTCGCTTTGTAGTCCGTTATGTTGTTTAGTCCTTGCCACAACCGCCGAGAGTCTGTCTGTGACTCTCGCTTAGTTTGATATTCTCTCTTGGCATCTCGGATGGCTTTGCGGAGGTCGTACCTGGATTTCTTGTATAGGACAGGGTCGTCTGCCTTGAACGCCTCAGATCTGTTTTTTGGATGCTCAAGATGTAAAAGTTAAGGAGCTGGGAGAGGCGGTGGAGGAGCAGGCGGATGCGCAGACGATTGCGGCAGTAGAAATCGACGGGCTGATGGAGCGGCAAAGAAGACTGCTGGACAGAGTGGAGGAGTTGGAGAATAGAGCTCGCAGGAATAATCTGAGGATCATTGGACTCCCGGAGGGGGCTGAGGGAGCGGACACCGCAGTGTTTGTGGCAGACCTGTTGATACAGCTGATGGGTGCTGAAGCATTTCCGCGACCGCCGGAGGGGGCATACAGAGTGCAGGCGAGGCAGGGGCAGCCAGGTGGGCACCCCCATCCGATGGTGATCAGGTTCCACAGGTTCGTGGACAAGGAGCGGGTGCTGCGGTGGGCGAAGAGCGGCAGGAGCAGCACGTGGAACAACAGTGTTCTCCGTATATACCAGGACCTAAGCCAGGAGGTGGCTCGGCGGCGAGCAGCCTTTAAGAATGTCAAGGAGGTGCTGTTCAAGAAGCACGTGAAGTTTGGTCTGCTGTTCCCGGCCCGTCTTTGGGTCACGCAACAGGGTCAACACCACTACTTCTCCGAGCCTGAAGAAGCAATGGACTTTGCGAGGGATCAGGGGCTGGTCCCGAAAAGAGGTCCCACGGGCGCGAATTAGGACCCGAGAACTATCGTATGAAGGGACGTCGAATGTGCCTGGACCGCTGTTCAACGGTTTGCTCGGTTAAAGGTGCTATGAGGGACAGTTGGGACTCTTCCCTTTGTTTTTGGTTACTGTTTTTTTTTTTGTCTTCCTCTTTTTTCTGTTTTTTCCTTTTCGTGTGGATTTTTACTTTTTGTGGGGCTCGCTGAGTACACTGGAGCCGGTAACCAAGGGTGGCCTGTCAGCGAGGGGGGTTAAGGACGTGGGTTGGGGGGTTTTTGTTGTATTGATGTTCATGTCTTCCTGTGCCAGTGAGTTTGCTCCAGCGGGTTGGAGAGAGGGATGGGGCGCCGGGGAGTGGGAATGAGGACGGGAAAACAATGGGAATGAGACAGGGGGGCGCCGGAGTGATGAGTCACCGGGCCAGCAGATTGGCTAGTCAAGGGAGTCAGGTGGGGGGGGATACAGCCAATGGGTGGCAGGGGTGGGTTTCTTGGGGATGTTGCTAGGGGGGGGGGGTTGTTCTGCTGATGTGGGAGGGACTTGAAGTAGGCAATGGAAAGGAGGTCGAGGGTGGAGGCAGCCAAGAGGCGGAGCAAGAATGGCGCGACGCAGTGGCCGCGGGCCGGCCCGAGAAAGGCTATGGCAGGGACTGTATAGGGGAGGTAAAGAACACAGAATATTCGGCAATCACTATTTCGGACCATGCCCCGCACTGGGTAGACCTGCAGGTCGGAGGGGCGAATCACCAACACCCACAATAGAGGCTAGACTTGGGATTGTTGTCGGAGGAGGGGATCTGTCACAGGCTTCAGAGGTGTATGCAAAACTACTTGCCGGTGAATGATACGGGGGAGGTCTCAGCGGCGACCCTGTGGCAGGCGCTAAACTCAGTAGTGCGGGGAGAGTTAATCTCAATTGGGGCCCACAGGGCCAAGGCGGACAGGGCAGAGATGGACAGATTGGTTAGGGAAATGGGTCGGATAGATGAGGAACACGCGGAGTCCCCGGGGGAGGATCGACTCCGGGAGAGGCAGAGACTACAGGCGGAACTGGGGGCGCTATCCACGAGTAGGGCCGTGGAGCAGCTTAGGAAAGCGAGGGGTGTGGTGTACGAGCATGGGGAAAAGGCCAGTAGATTGTTAGCGCAGCAACTCAGAAAGAGGGAGGCGGCCAGGGAAATAAGTAGAGTGATGGATGGGGAGGGGTGCAGAGTGGAGGACCCGGCAGGATTGAATAACGTATTCCGGGACTTCTATAGCAAGCTGTACACTTCGGAGCCCCCGGAAGAACCGGAGGAGATGAAAAGGTTTCTGGACGGGTTAACATTCCCAACAGTAGGCGAGTGGATGGGCTGGGGGCCCCGATTAGAGTGGAAGAGGTATTGGGGGGCCTAAAGGCCATGCAGTCGGGGAAAGCCCCGGGGCCCAGTAGAGTTTTATAAGAAGTCTCCGAGTTAGTGGGTACGGTCTTAGCGAGGGGTTTTAATGAGGCAAGGGACAGAGGGACCCTGCCGCCGCCAATGTCGCAAGCCACCATATCACTGATATTGAAGCGGGGTAAGGACCCAGAAACGTGCGGGTCATACAGGCCAATCTCCCTGATCAATGTAGATGCCAAGCTCCTGGCAAAGGTCCTGGCGATTAGAATTGAGGACTGTGTACCAGAGGTGATTGGAGGAGACCAAACTGGGTTCGTGAAAGGCAGGCAGCTGTCGGCCAACTTGAGAAGATTACTTAATATGATAATGATGCCCCCGACGGGCAAGGAGGTGGAGGGAGTGGTGGCGATGGATGCCGAGAAGGCCTTCGACCGGGTGGAGTAGGGCTATCTATGGGAGGTGCTCGGACGGTTTGGGTTCGGGGAGGGACTGGTGAATTGGATCAAGCTATTATATCAGGCCCCAAAGGCCAGCGTCAGGACAAACAGAGAAGTGTCAGAGTATTTTAGACTATACCGCGGGACCAGACAGGGCTGTCCGCTCTCCCCGCTGCTGTTTGCGCTGGCCATAGAGCCGCTGGCGGTTGCGCTGAGAGCCGCAAAGGGATGGAAGGGGATGGTTAGGGGTGGGTGGAACAGAGGGTCTCTCTCTATGCGGACGACCTGCTCCTGTACGTGTCGGACCCATTGGCCGGGATGGAAAGTATACTGGAAACATTGAGGAAGTTCGGCCAGTTCTCAGGGTACAAATTAAATATGGCCAAGAGTGAAATGTTTGTGGTACAGGAAGGGGCCAGGAGAACAGATTGAGAGGGCTACCGTTTAGGCTGGTTGAGGAAAATGTCCAGTACTTGGGGATCCAGGTGGCGCGAGACTGGGGCAGGCTGCACAAGTTACATTTGACCAGGGTGGTGGAGCAAATGAAGGGAGAGTTTCGGAGATGGGATGCACTCCCGCTGTCGCTGGCAGGGAGGGTGCAGACTGTAAAGATGACAATCCTCCCTAGATTCCTGTTCATTTTTCAGTGCCTCCCAATCTTTATCCCGCAGTCCTTCTTCAAAAGGGTTAACAAGATGATCATGAGCTTTGTCTGGGGGGGAAAAGCCCCGCGACTGAAGAAGGCAATGCTTGAGAGGAGCCGCAGCGAGGGAGGGCTGGCATTGCCGAGTCTGATTAACTATTACTGGGCGGCCAACATCGCTATGATAAGGAAGTGGATGATGGGTACGGGGTCTATCTGGGAGCGGGTGGAGGCGGCTTTGTGCAGGGGCACCAGCTTGGCAGCCCTGGTCACGGCTCCTCTACCGCTGCCGCCGGCCAGGTACTCCACCAGCCCGGTAGTGATGGCGACCATGCGGATATGGGGCCAGTGGAGGGGGCAGGTAGGGGAGGTGGGGGCGTCTGTTTGGGCGCCAATCTGCGACAACCATCGGTTTGCCCCCGGTAGTATGGATGGGGGGTTTCGAGCATGGAGGCGGGAGGGAGTGGGGAGGAAGGGCGATATGCTCCTGGAGGGGAGCTTTGAGAGTTTGAGGAGCTTGGAGGAGAAATTTGGTCTGGTAAGGGGAAACGATTTCATGTACTGACAGTTGCGGGTCTTTGTCCGTAGACAGGTCCCATCTTTCCCACGCCTCCCGCCAATGGGGATCCAAGACAGAATAGTCTCTAGGGGGGAAGGAGGGGAGGGTAGAGTCTCTGATATTTATGAAGTGCTCATGAGGGGGGAAGGGTCCCAGACGGAGGAACTGAAACTCAAATGGGAGGAGGAGCTAGGCGGGGAAATGGAGGACGGGCTCTGGGCAGAAGCACTGAGTAGGGTAAATTCGACCGCAACATGTGCCAGGCTTGGCCTGATTCAGTTTAAGGCCGTTCACCGGGCCCACATGACGGTGGCTCGGATGAGCAAATTCTTTGGGGTAGAGGACAAATGCGCTAGGTGTGCAGGAGAGCCAGCGAACCACGTACACATGTTTTGGGCATGTCCGATGCTTCGGGGGTACTGGGAGGGATTTGCGGTTATCATGTCCCAGGTGCCAAAAACAAGGGTGCCGATGGGTCCAGGGGTGGCAATTTTGGGGGTTTTGGAGGACCCAGGAGTCCAGGGTGAGAAAGAGGCCGATGTGTTGGCCTTTGCTTCCCTGATAGCCCGGCGACGAATATTATTGGCATGGAGGGACTCAAAACCCCCGAAGACTGAGCTGTGGCTTTCGGACATGTCGAGTTTTCTGGGTATGGAAAAAATTAAGTTTGCCTTGAGGGGATCTGTACTGGGGTTCGCCCGAAGGTGGCAACCATTCATCGACTTCTTTGCGGGAGAGTGAGCGTCAGCAGGGGGGAGGTTAGAGTAGAATAGGAGGGATAAATTGGCGGGTAGTGCCGATGGGAGAGGAGCGGGCATGTGCAGTATGGTACGATTGAAGTATTGAATGTACATGGATGTTTGCACATTTTTGCCTTTTTTGCTTTCTTTTCGTTGATGTCTGTAACTGTTTACAATGTCGAAAAACTACCTCAGTAAAATTGTTTGTTAAAAAAAACAAAGCCAACTTGCTGTTCTAGTTTTCCAAACCAAAATGATGCAATGATTCATAAACAGCTTTATGGATCCTCAAAAATCAGCAAGTTAAAAAAGCTACATGACAAATGCCGATGTTCGGCAGCACAGTGGCGCAGTGGTTAGCACTGCTGCCTCACAGTGCTGAGGACCCAGATTCAATCCCGGCGCCGGGTCACTGTCCGTGTGGAGTTTCCACATTCTCCCAGTGTCTGCGTGGGTCTCACCCCCACATCCCAAAGATGTACAGAGTAGGTGGATTGTCCACACTAAATTGCCCCTTAATTGGAAAAAAAAGAATTGGGTACTCTAAATTTTGCAGTCAGCAATATTCAGGCATTGTCCATTTACCCAGGTCCTCAAACAAAAAGCAGCAGCACTCCACAGCCCCCCTCCAGGGACTCCTGACCCCTGTTTGCTGCTACAAGACAATGAATACCAATGTATGTTGTGGGTGGAAAGTGTCACAAGATCAGGAATACCTACCTGCGTGCAATATTATTCAATCCCTTGGAGCTGTTGAGTGATGTAAAAACATAAGAACTAGGAGCAGGAGTAGGCCAGATCCTCGAGCCTGCTCCGCCATTCAATGAGATCATGGCTGATCTTTTGTGGACTCAGCTCCACTTTCCGGCCCGAACACCATAACCCTTAATCCCTTTATTCTTCAAAAAAAACTAGCTATCTCGATCTTAAAAAAATTTAATGAAGGAGCCTCTACTGCTTCACTGGGCAAGGAATTCCATAGATTCACAACCCTTTGGGTGAAGAAGTTCCTCCTAAACTCAGTCCTAAATCTACTTCCCCTTATTTTGAGGCTGTGCCCCCCTAGTTCTGCTTTCACCCGCCAGTGGAAACAACCTGCCCGCATCTATACTATCTATTCCCTTCATAATTTTATATGTTTCTATAAGATCCCTCCTCATCCTTCTAAATTCCAATGAGTACAATCCCAGTCTACTCAACCTCTCCTCGTAATCCAACCCCTTCAGCTCTGGGATTAACCTAGTGAACCTCCTCTGCACACCCTCCAGCGCCAGTACGTCCTTTCTCAGGTAAGGAAACCAAAACTGAACACAATACTCCAGGTGTGGCCTCACTAACACCTTATACAATTGCAGCATAACCTCCCTAGTCTTAAACTCCATCCCTCTAGCAATGAAGGACAAAATTCCATTTGCCTTCTTATTTACCTGTTGCACCTGTAAACCAACATTTTGCGACTTATGCACTAGCACACCCAGGTCTCTCTGCACAGCAGCATGTTTTAATATTTTATAATTTAAATAATAATGCCTTTTGCTGTTATTCCTACCAAAATGAATAACCTCACATTTGTCAATATTGTATTCCATCTGCCAGACCCTAGCACATTCACTTAACCTATCCAAATCCCTCTGCAGACTTCCAGTATCCTCTGCACTTTTTGCTTTACCACTCATCTTAGTGTCGTCTACAAACTTGGACACATTGCACTTGGTCCCCAACTCATCTATGTAAATTGTGAACAATTGTGGGCCCAACACTGATCCGAGGGACACCACTAGCTACTGATTGCCAACCAGAGAAACACCCATTAATCCCCACTCTTTGCTTTCTATTAATTAACCAATCCTCTATCCATGCTACTACTTTACCCTTAATGCCATGCATCTTTATCTTATGCAGCAACCTTTTGTGTGGCACCTTGTTAAAGGCTTTCTGGAAATCCAGATATACCACATCCATTGGCTCCCATTATCTATCGCACTGGTAATGTCCTCAAAACATTCCACTAAATTAGTGAGGCACGACCTGCCCTTTATGAACCCATGCTGCGTCTGCCCAATGGGACAATTTCCATCCAGATGCCTCGCTATTTCTTCCTTGATGATAGATTCCGGCATCTTCCCTACTACCGAAGTTAAGCTCACTGGCCTGATGAAAGGTAGGGAGAAAGAAGGATGTTCTCCACCAAGTTGCCACATAGGCAACAAAAAAAAAAGAGTCCTCATGCTGACCTCTAACAGTGCTGCTGAACAAGTTAGAAAGTTACTTTTCAGACTGAGATGACAGAAGGACAATTCACCCTCTGCCTTGTAATCAGTTAGTCTGTGGAAATGCCATAGCTGGTTCTCACCAACCATGGGTATATCCGAGCGCTAACAGTTAGCTCAAAATTCCAGTTATATATCACAAGGGAGCAATTCTTCATATTTAAGAATCTGATCTTTTTCATTGTCACCGCTTATGCCCCCTCACCAAATTCCAAGTATCTCTGGCAGAGAGGAAATCAGAAGTTCCTCCAGACAGTGCAATGGTATCAATGGTTCATAGAATCACAGGAGGCCGCCATTTGGCCCATTGAGTCTGCACCGGCCCTTGGAAAGAGCACTCTACTCCACCCTAACCCCGTAACCCCACCTCACCTTTTTGGACATGAAGGGGCAATTTAGCGTGGCCAATCCACCTAACCTGCACAGCTTTGGACGAAAGGAGGAAACCGGAGCACCCGGAGGAAACCCACGCAGACACGGGGAGAAGTGCAAACTCTACACAGTCATCGGAGGCCAGAATTGAACCTGGGTCCCTGGGGCTGTCAGGCATCAGTGCTAACCACTGTGCCACCGTGCCACCCTATGACACACAAACAGACTCAGCAAGATGCTGTCCCCAATTTGTAACAAGAGCAGGACTGAGCAGAAGGCCCGAGTGGGCTATCAGCAGAAATGGGGAGAAATCAAAGGCAGATTTGGAGTGAACTCTAACCAAGTAGAATTACTACAAAGCCAATTGATATAATGCAGAATCAGATCAAGCGGGCTGTCTATGCTTTGGCTGCTGGCACATCTAATCCCCTTAAGTTAGACTTCAGATGAGCTGATACCAGTGTCAATACAATTTAACCGGTACAAGCTTATCAACAGAAAGAAAGAATGGTTTGCAGCTATTGTCTGTACCTTTGAAGGCAATCTTCTGACAAGCCTCATACGGTATTCCACGTGCAGAGAGCTTTGCTCCCTATCTATACTGGAACAATGCTCCCGAAGTCAAGTCTGCCAGTGATAATCCCTGGTAAATAACACAAGACGGTTTCTTTCAGCACACTCCTTACTTGTGCCTTGTAGGTGGTGGAAAGGCTCACCCACCCTGGCTCCCAAAAGTTCTCCAGCATCAACAAGGCACAAGTCAGGAACGGGATGTAATGCTTTCCATTTGTCTGAACAAGTACTACTGAAACACTTTTAAAAAAACAAAAAAAAACAGCTTCCACAATAAAAGCAGCCTGCACGATCAACATTTCACCTACTAGTCTAAACACTGGCCTCCTCCACACAGTTGAAGTGTGAACTATCTATAGGATGCTCTGCGGTGAACTGGAAAGGCACTGATCAACTATGTAATACAGAGCACCATTGATGTCAAGGCATGTGGCCAGTCAGCACCAACTCGTGCTTTAGGCACTTTCTTTGTGCCTGCCAACACTTTTCAAAGGGCAGCACAATGGCGCAGTGGTTAGCACTCCTGTCTCATGGCACCGAGGTCCTAGGTTCGATCCCGCCTCTGGATCACTGTCCGTCTGGAGTTTGGACTGGATTGGATTTGTTGTCACGTGTACCGAGGTACAGTGAAAAGTATTTTTCTGCGAGCAACTCAACAGATCATTAGTACATGAAAAGAAAGGAAATAAAAGAAAATACATAATAGGGCAACACAAGGTACACAATGTAACTAGATAACACCGGCATCGGATGAAGCATACAGGGTGTAGTGTTAATCAGGTCAGTCCATAACAGGGCCCTTTAGGAGTCTGGTAACAGCAGGGAAGAAGCTGTTTTTGAGCCTGTTCGTGCGTGTTCTCAGACTTCTGGATCTCCTGCCCAATGGAAGAAGTTGGAAGAGTGAGTAAGCCGGGTGGGGTCTTCGATTATGCTACCCGCTTTCCCCAGGCAGCAGGGGTTGTAGATGAAGTCAATGGATGGGAGGCAGGTTTGTATGATGGACTGGGCAGTGTTCACGACTCTCTGAAGTTTCTTGCGGTCCTGGGCCGAGCAGTTGCCATACCAGGCTGTGATGCAGCCAGATAGGATGCTTTCTATGGTGCATCTGTAAAAGTTGGTACGGGTTAATGTGACATGCCGAATTTCCTGAGTAAGTATAGGCGCTGTTGTGCTTTCTTGGTCATCGCTTCGACATGAGTGGACCAGGACAGATTTTTGGTGATGTGTACCCCTAGGAATTTGAACTGATAACCATCTCCACCTTGGCCCTGTTGATGCTGACAGGGGTGTGTATAGTACTTTGCTTCCTGAAGTCAATGACCAGCTCTTTAGTTTTGCTGGCATTGAGAGAGAGAGAGAGAGAGAGAGATGGTTGTCGTTACACCACTCCACCAGGTTCTCTATCTCCCTCCTGTATTCTGACTCTGACTCGTCATTTGCACATTTTCCCAGTGTTTGCGTGGGTTCCGCCCCCATAACCCAAAGATGTGCAGGTTAGGTGGATTGGCCACGCTAAATTGCCCTTTAATTGGAAAAAAATTAATTGGGCACTCTAAAATTTATTTTAAAAAAAATACTTTTCAGAATAAAACAGGCCATGATCTACAATGTGATTTGTGTAAAAAACTATGCTCCTCTTCCACAGTCACGGGATAAATATAGACTTGGGAGGTTATTCAGGACATTTAAGTTGAACATAATCTAAATATATTTCTCCTTAGGAAAGTGATCCCTTCCACAGTTCCTTAATTTTCAATTAGAAGAATGCAAATGATCAATTCATCTAAAACTCAAACAGTTTCTTTGCAAAACTAAACAATGTAAACCACTAGTCTAACTGCAGGTGAAGCCATGAAATTGTACATAGTAAAACATAGTGATGCACATAATAATAATCTTTATTAGTGTCATAAGTAAGGGTACATTAACACTGCAAAGAAGTTACGGTGAAAATCCCCTAGTCACCATACTCGGGCGTCAGTTCAGGTACATGGAGGGAGAATTCTGAATGTCCAATTCACCGAACAAGCATGCCTTTTCGGACTTATGGGAGGTGGAAACCGGAGCACCCGGAGGAAACCCACACAGACACTGGGAGAACGTGCAGATTCCGCACAGACAATGATCCAGCTGGGAATCGAACCAGTGTCCTTGGCATTGTGAAGGAACAGTGCTAACCAGTGTACTACCGTGTCACGCATTTCACCTTTAAATCAAGATTTCTTTTATCTCTGTAAAAACCAGTTAGAAGATGAACACATCCTATAATCTAGTATACCATCTAGACTAAGACCCATGTTTATTCATGAAAAATGGCTAAAAATAATAATTGCACAGGGAGAAAATGGATAAATTGAGGCTCTTTGCCAGGATTGTTAAGACCATAAGACCTGGGGGCAGAATTAGGCCATTCGGCCCAACAGGTCTGCTCCGCCATTCAATCATGCCTGATGTTTCTTATTCCCATTCTCCTGCCTTCTCCCCATAACCCCTGATCCCCTTATTAATCAAGATTAATAAAGACACTTAAAGACACTCAGTGATTTGGCCTCCACAGCCTTCTGCAGCAACAAGTTCCACAGATTCACCACCCTCTGGCTGAAGAAATTACTCCCCATCTCTGTTTTAAAGGATCGTCCCTTCAGTCTGAGGCTGTGCTCTCGGTTCTAGTTTTCCCTACTTGCGGGAACACCCTCTCCAAGTCAACTCTATCAGCCTCGGTCTTGCATTGCCAGGTAGGCAAAAGCAAATCAGTGGCCTGTTCACTACTGGAATTGCATAAACCCCTTTGATCACATGGATGAGTTCATAGAAATGGTGCCTCGTGGCTCATCATAAAACAGGAGTAAAATCATAGCTCGTATAAAAAAAATTCTCAAAGGCTTTCTCAAAAACATTTGGAAACTTTAGCCTACAATTTTTTGGGGGTCATGGAGGAAAATATTACTAACAGCTGCCTGTGGTCGGATTTTCTTGTAGCTTACATTCAACAAGAGAGAAGCATTGGGATCTAAAGTGAGCAGACAGTTCATTCTGCAGGAAGTATTGTGCCTCAAGATTGAAACAGAATCGGTCACACTCGAACATTCTGATCACAAGGAGAGCAATAACGGAGAAATTGAAAGAGCCCAGCAGTTGTTGGACCGACAATTCTCCTATAGCTCAGCTGTCACTTTTCACAAGGTCAAATTTCAGAGTGCTTTTTAAGGAAAGCTTGATTAACAAATTTAGTAATAAAAGTTTAAAATATCTCAACCATTTAGATATTATTGCAATTGTTGCTCGTCATATTGGTTACTTCAGACACAAATTTTGATCAGCTGGGCATCCATCCAACAAGGGTATCCAAACGAAAAGATCGAGATGGCCACTCAAGTTTCCCATAGGAAGTGACCAAAACCCATTCAATCATTTCATACAATGACGTCTGACGGGAGATTGTATACTACACACACCAACTGGGAAGGTGCAGAAACGGTTCATTTTTAAAACTGCCACTTGGAAGTTAGTTCCAAATGCATTATTAAATAGCTTCTGTTCACTTTAAATTCAATTCAGTACAACTTTTACCAATTTTTCCTTGTGCACTGTTCAAATAAAAAACTAAAATTGACAACTGAGATTATAGAAATTACAGAATCGATTTATATTGAAACGATCTACTCATCCTTTCCCCTCTAAGTAATTCCTTAACAAGTCTTCTCAATCCCATTTTCAATAATATTCATCGCTGCTTTCATAGAATCCCTGCAGTGCAGATGGAAGCGATTTGGCCCATTGAGTCTGCACCGATCTTTTGAAAGAGCACCCTAACACCTAGGCTCACTCCTGTGCCCTATCCCCGTAACCCACCTAACCTTTGGACACTATGGGCCAATTTAGCATAGCCAATCCACCTAACCTGCACATCTTCGGACTGTGGGAGGAAACCGGAGCACCTGGAGGAAACTCACGCAGACACGGGGAGAAAGAACAAGCTACACACAGACAGTCGACCAAGGTCAAAATTGAACTCAGCTCCCAGGGGGTGTGAGGAAGTAGTGCTGACCACTGTGCCACCATGTCGTCCGTCCGTCCGTCTCCCCCCCCCCCCCCCCCCCCCCCCCCGCCCCGGATTTCTTTCTTCCACCTTACAGCAAAGTAACCAAAATCAACAAAATCAAGTGAAATAAATTGGATTTTCAAGCACTTTTGTTTGATATATTGTTTCTAACCTGAAGCCGATAAGTGTCTGGTAATCTGCAAAATATATGAACAGCAATGCAGTTCAGATTGCCCTCAGTCTACTTCTTCACAAGGAGATGGAAGCAGGAACAGCCCTAGGGTTGCTGGCGCCCCGGGCAAGCTGAACTTCGGCGCCCTTACAAGACGAGGGCTTGATTCTCCACGGCCCCTTCACCAGAAAACCCAAGCGGATTCGAACGGCCTTCTCCCCGTCCCAGCTCCTGCAATTAGAGCGAGCCTTTGAGAAAAATCACTGCGTGGTGGGAGCCGAGAGAAAACAACTCGCAAACAGCTTGTGTCTCACAGAAACCCAGGTAAGAATGTTGAAGTAGACAGTCAGAGAGAGAAGGAGAGGGGCGGATTGATACTTGGGGTTGGCAGGGAGCAGCGCGGTTGGAGGGAGGGTGTGCTGAGAATGCTTTCCATGCAGGGATTTCTGACTTTAGAATGCACTCGCGGAAGAGGCGGTGCCAGCAACTTTCAGCGACTGCCCGAGTTGCCGGTACCTTGAGCCGGCCCTGGATAGAAGTCAGATCTTTAAAAGGAATAGTTCGCAGCTAAACATCTCAAGGCTGTTGGGAACCGTTTAATCCATTTGAAATTGGTTAATATTTTAGAAATCATTGCACAACCTACTTGGGGGTAACAACTCAACAGCTGCACCTGATTCCAGGCACCATACTTTAAAGTGGATGTCATTGTTTTGAAGAGGATGCCAGTGCTTGGAGATTTCAGTGATGGGGTAAGACTATAGAGAAACTGGGATTATTACTCCTTACACTCAGAAGTTTAATTGAGGATTTAATAGAGATGGTCAAAATTATGAGGGGTAGAAGGAGAAACTGTTGCCACTGAACTTTTGTTCAATAACCAAAGCCTTTCGCTTCACAGTCTTTCCCTTTTGATATTCTTCCCCTGCCCCTGTTCCTGCGTAAAACCTGCTGCATGTCTTATCTTTTCCAATTCTGACAAGGAGGCATCACCCTGAAGCCTTAACTCAGTTTCTCCCTCCACAGATGCTGCCAGACCTGCTGATTGCTTCCTCAGATTTCCAGCATCCACAGTATTTTCCCTTTTTTCCAAAACAATTCCTCCCTACAGTGCTGCAACAGAGGTCACTGCCTTGTAAGGACCCTCCTGTTTGTTCCTGCTATTCCCTTAGTTTTATTTTTGCAATTACCATTTTGACTCATGGATGATTAATGGACCTGTGACTTTAAGGCAAAGCAGCTTGTACGTGGCCTGTGTCTTTAATTCGGGGTTGAAATGAAAAAACGAAAATCGCTTATTGTCACGAGTAGGCTTCAATGAAGTTACTGTGAAAAGCCCCTAGTCGCCACATTCCGGCGCCTGTCCGGGGAGGCTGGTACGGGAATCGAACCATGCTGCTGGCCTGCTTGGTTTACTTTAAAAGCCAGCGATTTAACTCAGTGAGCTAAACAGTAATTGTAGCAGGAGAGATCAGTGATGACACGCTTTGACTGACTTGGCTGATGGCCAATGAACTGGCTCAAAATGTTGTGCTTTGCTCGGTGACCAGTGGGGATTGGTTCTAATCTAACCGAGATGATTTTTCAGAGACAAGGCTGGGTTTCTAGTTTCACTGTTGGTTCTGAAGCTTGAAAGGGGCAGGCTCCAAGTCTCTCTCACTCTAATCAGATGTATTCTAGCTAAATGTCCAGTGCAAGAGCTTTTTTCTATCCCCAGTAAGACTGGATGTGATTCTCGACACGGGCTGGAATCCGGGTTTGATGTGAGACAAAGGGTCTGAGAAAAGAAATAGGCCTTGTTTAATAAAAACGAGTGTCTCTCCAGAAGAAAACCTACTGCTTGTGAGTACTGGATGAATGACTGCAAGAAGACCATCACAAACTGTAAATCAGAGGCTTCAACCAACCAACCTGCTGCAAAGAATTCATCATCGGAAGCAAGAACTCTTATTTTTATTTGCCTTTAAGCCTCATTATTTCTACCCTTTTCCACCCATCGGTGTTTGTCTGTCCTGTGTGTATGTATATATAGAGGGTGGACATTTATGGGGTGGGGGGGTAATAAGTTAGCTTGCTTATTATCCAGCTGAATATGGATGATAATGGAATAGTGTAGATGGGCTTTAGATTGGCTTCACAGGTCGCCGCAACATCAAGGGCCGAAGGGCCTGTACCACGCTGTAATGTTCTATTTTCTATTGTCTATTCCCGTTATAAATAAACAGTAATTATGTTTCAACTTCTAAACGCGGTGACTGTATTTATTGAGCAGCCAAGGGCCAAATATTTCAGGAATTCTTATATGAATTATTGGTTAACTAACTTGTGTTGCAACTCCGGGATCTGTGGGGCTGGAATTGACCGCACATTAGCCCAGGGTGTCACAACCGCATTCCTTCAATACTGCCGTCTTGAGCATCCTCTATCCACCATAAACAAATGATCAAAAATAAGTTATTGAAGCTGAAATGGAAGTGCACACATATGCAACACTCAATGGCACAGAGAAGTCCTTCCAAACTTGGGTTTGTGACTGGAGAGAGCATTCAGAGTTGATGTGAAATACTGATTATTACTCATCAGTCATTGTGCTGGAAACAATGAGATTAATGAAGAGCATCATGCCAGGAATACATTGGCAGGTTAAAGGTGACTGGCTTAAGTGAAATGTTGGGCAAGGTCTTCCAGCTGTTCACACCTGCAGGATGTTCCAGTTCCACTGACGCGCTCCCCGCCATGGATTTCCTTGCAATGTGAGGTGGATTCAATGGAAAATCCCATTGACAGAGGCAGGACCAGAAGATCCTGCCGCTGGCCAACAGCTGGCCACCACCTGCCACCTAGAAACACGCCACGGGGAGGCCAGAGAATATAACATTTATGTAAAATACTGCAAATAAAAGTGTGTTAAATAAGTGCAGTGAAAACACTACATAAGGCTTTCTGTATCAGAACAAAGAGGCAATATTTAAGCATTCAAAAATCTGTAATAGAAACAGAAAATGTTAGAAATACTCAGCAGAGTGAGGACCCTGAATGAGGCGAGGAGAACGATATCTCGAGCAATAATCTCACTGATTCTGAAGCAGGATAAGGACCCCCTCCAGTGTGGGTCTTACAGGCCGATCTCGCTCCTCAACGTGGACGCAAAGTTATTGGCTAAGATACTGTCCAGGAGGGTGGAAGATGTGGTCCCGCTGGTTGTCCATGAGGACCAAACGAGGTTCGTGAAGGGGAGCCAGCTGAATGTTAATGTGCGGCGGCTTCTTAATGTTATGATGATGCCATCGGCGGATGGGGAGGCGGAAATAGTAGAATCGATGAATGCGGAGAAAGCTTTCGATAGGGTGGAGTGCAGCTACCGGTGGGAAGTTTTGAGGAGATTTGGGTTTGGTGAGGGATTCATTAGCTGGGTGAGGCTGCTGTATAGTGCCCCGGTAGTGAGCGTGGTGACGAATGGGAGGAGGTCGGAGGACTTTCGGCTGTCCCAGGGGATGAGGCAGGGGTGCCCCTTGTCTCCCCTGCTCTTCACGTTAGCGATTGAACCCCTGGCCATGGGGCTGAGGGATTCGAAGAACTGGAGGGGGAGCACCGGTTGTCGCTGTACGCGGATGATGATTTACTGCTGTATATCGCGGATCCGGCGGGGGGGGAATGCCAGAGGTGTTGAGGATACTTGGGGAGTTTGGGGGTTTTTTTGGGCTATAAGCTCAACGTGGGGATGAGTGAGCTGTTTGTGCTGCACTTGGGGGACTAGGAGAGGGAGATAGGGGAGCTCCCGTTGAAGAGGGCGGAGAGGAGCTTTAGGTATCTTGGTGTTCAGATAGCAAGGAGCTGGGGGGCCCTACATAGGCTAAACTTTGAGGCTGGTGGAACAGATGGAGGAGGAAATTAGGAGGTGGGATGCACTGTCGCTCTCTTTGGCGGGCAGGGTCCAGTGGGTTAAGATGACGGTTCTCCAGAGGTTTTTGTTTCTCTTCCAGTGTCTCCCCATCTTGATTCCGAAGGCTTTTTTAAAGAGGATTAATAAGAGTATTCTGGGGTTCGTGTGGGCGCAGAAGACCCCGAGAGTGAGGAGGGTATTCCTGGAGCGAGGCAGGGAGTCGGGTGGTTTGGTGTTGCCCAACCTGTGTGGGTACTACTGGGCTGCGAATGTGGCAATGATTCGTAGGTGGGTGATGGAGGGGGAGGGTGCCGCATGGAAGAGGTTGGAGGTGGCGTCCTCTGTGGGCACTGGTGACGGCCCCACTTCCACTCCCCCCGGCAAGGTATTCTACGAGTCCAGTAGTGGTAGCTTCCCTCAAAATTTGGGGGCAGTGGAGGCGGCATAGGGGGGAAGTGAAGGCCTCAGTTTGGACACCGATACGGGGCAACCACCGGTTTGCACCAGGGAGAATAGATGGTGGGATTTTGAGTTGGCATAGGGCAGGCATCAGGCGGATGGGGGACCTTTTCCTCGATGGGAAGTTTGCGACTTTAGAGGAGTTGGAGGGGAAGTGGGGTCTCCCCCCAGGAATACTTTCAGGTATATGCAGATTAGGGCGTTTGTTAAGCGGCAGGTGGCAGAGTTTCCGCAATTACCACCAAGGGGAGTGCAGGATAGGGTGCTCTCGGGGACGTGGGACGGTGAGGGTAGGATCTCAGGCAATTTATCAGGTGATGCAGGAGGGGGAGGAGGCCTCGGTGGAGGAGCTGAAAGCAAAGTGGGAGGAGGAGCTAGGGGAGGAGATCGACGAGGGGACGTGAGCGGACGCCCTGGGGAGGGTGAATTTGTCCTCTTCTTGCGCACGGCTCAGCTTAATTCAGCTGAAGGTGCTGCATAGGGCGCACATGACTGGGGCAGGGCTGAGCCGGTTCTTTGGGGGGTGAGGACAGGAGGCCCGACGAATCACACCCACATGTTCTGGGTGTGCCCGGCGTTGGAGGGGTTCTGGAAGGGGGTGGCGAGGACCTTGTCCAAGGTGGTCGGTTCCAGGGTGGAACCGGGCTGGGGGCTCGCTATCTTTGGGGTAGCATCGGAGCCGGGAGTGCAGGAGGCGAGAGAGACCGGTATCCTGGCCTTTGCGTCTCTAGTAGCCCGGCGTAGGATTCTTTTACAGTGGAGGGACGCAAAACACCCGAGCCTGGAATCCTAGATTAACGACATGGCCGTGTTCATCAAACTGGAGAGGGTCAAGTTTGCCCTGAGGGGGTCGGTACAAGGGTTCTTCCGGCGGTGGCAGCCTTTTCTTGATTTCCTGGCAGAGTGTTGGAGGGTGGTCAATTTCAGCAGCAACCCGGGGGGGCGGGCGGGTTATGGGTCTGTTAAGGGGGTTTATTTTTGCGACTATATGTTTGCTACTTCCTTTTCTGTTATTAATTTATTGCTTTGTATTGGGGGGGGGGGGGGGGGGGGGGGGGGCTTCTCTTTCCGTTTTTTCCATGCCTTGTTTATTTTATTGTTGGGAGATTTGTTGTTGAAAAATTTGAATAAAATTTTTTTTATTTTTTTTTAAAAAGAAATACTCAGCAGGCCTGGCAGCATCTGCAACATTATAACATTGTTCTATGTTCTATGGCATTTAAGTGGTCACTGGATAGACATATGGATGAAAATGGAATAGTGTAGGTCAGATAGGCTTCAGATGGTTTCACAGGTCGGCGCAACATCGAGGGCCGAAGGGCCCGTACTGCGCTGTAGTGTTCTATAACGACAGAATAGTTTATATTTCAGGTTGATGACCTTTATTCAGAACTGGGAAATTTTGCAAAAGTAGTGGGGAAAAGATCAAAAGAAATATTTAAACATATCAGTTGCAACCTCAAAAACAACGGTTTTAAAATAAATAAATAAAATCGCCGTATAATTAATTCCAAACTCCAGACGCAATAGAAAAAGTCTGTAAATATACTGAAGGTCAGGCAGTATCTGTGAAGGAGTAATCAAATGTTTTAGGCTTTAAGATCCTTCCTTTAGTTATTTTGTTTTCAGATTTCCAGCATTACAGGGAGTGCATTTTAGAAGATTGAAGGCTGTGCACCAATTCCCAACGTACTGGTTGTGAGTGTCCAAGAGCAAAATCTGTCCTAATGCTTAAACAGGCAATGGTGACACTAGATACCAGAACTACTAATTGCCCACTAGACCTCTTGTGGAAGAGTACTTTTGCACTCCAGTCCCTAGGCACAATAGAACAGCACACACATGTTGTGTATCACACCATTATTGCACAGAAGAATCATCCCCATAATCAAGAAGAGGATCTGCCCCCCTCAACAAACTTCCTGACTACTATGATCAGTGAGTTTCTGTATTTAATACATTTAGCTTTCAGCACCTCAAACTGTGTTTGAAACTAACCTTGTTCAGCTGTTTGGCTATTTAGTTAACAACCATGTACATAGAACATTCAGTTAAGTTGGTAGATTTTCTACACCAGAAACAGCCAGAGAAAGGCACCAGTTGTTTGTATTGATTCGCTCTACTCGCTTTAACAATCAATTTGGAAGAGTAACAAAAGAAACCATATTTGAAGCCACGCAAATGGAAAATGGGCAACCCAATTTCTTTTTTGAATTCTTCTCTTACCGCTACCCCAAACTCTCGCAGGAAGATGGTTTTACTGCACTGGCAGTCTTCCACCCAAGTGTCCAGGCTTAAATTGTAAGCTTAAGACAGTGTGTCCAAACTATTCAATAGTGGATGCCTTGAGATGCAAAGTCCAACTCTGTTCTTGTCCAACACAAGCATACACCTAAACTTTCCGGAGCAAGAACTCAAGCACAGTATGCAGTTTGTTCTCAATCCAAGCTCATATGTTTAGTTCACACGTAGGAATGCATGCTTCTAACAAGGTTACTTACTTATCAAAAATCATTTTATGAACAAAATTGTATCCCCCTCATTCCCTCCCCTACTCTTAAATACAGCTCAATACACAAGTGCTATTACAATGCATTAATTCAGCCAAATAGTTCCACATTATAATCAGTTGCAGTCAAAGGCCACAGATGAAACTGATTAACCAGACATTCAGTGCCAAAATCAGTTTTGTCTTCAGTTTTCTTTAGAGCATTACACAACAGAAATATTGGAACGTACCAGAGGCACCCCAGCAAAACCATCGAGCAATTAAACAAGTTGTTGCCATACAGCTGGCACCACTACAATCTCATCCGATCCGTAGATGTACCAAAAATCAAGGGCATTAATTTAACGCTTATCAGGAATAATTTAGAATGAGACACTCAAAAAAAAATTGGATCAAAGATTATGGGATGAGTGGGGGAGGTGAAAAAAACACAGGCAAACAAGGTTACAATTTACCCTAACGAATTTATACACTGAAGTCGATCCTTTCCTGCTTATGCAGGAAATGCCACCCAAACGTAAAGAAAAAGATAAAGATACTGCACATGGCATGTTAAAAAGGTGAGTGGACTTTTATTCTCCCATTTCCTTTCCCAAGAATACTACTGATTCCCTCTAGGTCGAAGCTCCAGAGACCTGATGATGGTTGATTGTTCACCTATGGCCATTCTTCAGGTTCAGAACGCTAGTCAGCAAACATTTGACTCCATAGAATAACGTCAAACTCAATCTCTCGCCTACGTTACCTGCCCTCAGCACGGCTCACAGCCTACCGGCCAAAAGGGACAGGAATGCCTGGTTGATTTTCCCTCTCCTACAGTTAAGTGGGTTAAAGGTCAAATGTCGCCATTCCCATCAGCCTGGCTAGGGTGCCAGCAATGGCCCAATTGATAATGCTCTTGCCTCCAAGTCAGAAGGTTGTGGGTTCAAGTAACAGTCCAGACGTTTGAGCACACAAATCTCAGCACTCCAATCCACACCGTTGTGGGTGTCATCTTTTGGGCACAATGTTAAACAAAAGGCCCAATATCTGCTCTGCAAGGTGGACATAAACCCATGGAACACTTTCAAGAGAAGAACAGCGCACTGGTCAACATTTATTTCTCAATAATGATCAGAAAAACAGATTATCTGGTCATTGTAACATAAATGTTTGTGCAGGCTTGCTGTGCACAATTTGTGCTGCCATTATTTTCCATGATGTGGAGATGCCGGCGTTGGACTGGGGTGAGCACAGTAAGAAGTCTTACAACACCAGGTTAAAGTCCAACAGGTTTGTTTCAAACACGAGCCTTCGGAGCACGGCTCCTTCTTCAGGTGAATGAAGATGCAGTTTGAAACAGTGTTTGAAACAAACCTGTTGGACTTTAACCTGGTGTTGTAAGACTTCTTACTATTATTTTCCATGTAACAACAACTATATTTCCATGAGCCATAAAATGCTTTGGGGCCTTGTGGTTGCGTAAAGTACTATATAAATGACAGTCTTGGGGGCGGCATGGTGGTGCAGTGGTTAGCACTGCTGCCTCACGTCGCTGAGGACCCGGGTTCAATCCCGGCCCCAGGTCACTGTCCGTGTGGAATTTGCACATTCTCCCCGTGTCTGTGTGGGTCTAACTCCCCACAACCCGTGTTGTGCAGGGTAGGTGGATTGGCTATGCTAAATTGCTCCTTAATTGGAAAAATAAATAATTGGGTATTCCAAATTTATATATTTTTTTTAATGAAAGTCTCTTTCTTTCTCTTTGTCGGTCTTCTTCTTCGGCAGTCCCTCAGGATCGAGGATGATTTGCTTCTACTAGGTTTTGATTGGTTCTGAGATAGTTGATAAGTCCAAAGCGCAATTTGAAGATTTTGCCACACGAGGATTACATAGATGGTTATTGGGAGACTTATGCACTCTCTCAGACACCTCGACTTCACGTCTAAACATTCCTGAATTGTCTCAACTTTGGTGGCTTCCTGAATGAATCTTCTCCATTTTGACCAGTCATAAGCCAGGGGCAGCCCCAGGAGGCGCGAGAGGCAACAGAGCTAACCGCTGTGTCACCGTGCCACCCCCATTTTCCTCATGTTCTTCAAGCGGCACAAATAAGCCTCAATATTAGCATAAATCACTGCTTTTCCCCAAAACAAATTAGCAGGCCTCATAATAATTTGCATATCATTAATCTGGTCAGCAGGGACTGCTCCACAAATTTTTTAAAAATATCTTAAAAGTCCATCAGTGGTGTACACTTGGATGTGTGTCCCTTTTTTATTGTGAAGGCCAGTGAGAGGTCAAGACCCTTAATACAAGCCTGCAACCAGGTTGAAAAAGTAAGACAACAAGATGGAAGTTGCGGGCAGCATTGGGGCACAGTGGTTAGTGCTGCTGCCTCACGGCACAGAGGTCCCAGGTTCGAACCCGGCTCTGGGTCACTGTCCATGTGGAGTTTGCACGTTCTCCCCATGTTTGTGTGGGCTTCGTCCCCACAACCCAAAAGATGTGCAGGGTAGGTGAATTGGCCACACTAAATTGCCTTTAATTGGAAAAAAGAAAGAAAAAAAGATGGAAGTTGCGATGAGGTGGAGCTTGCAATTTAGCAGGTCTAAAATTAGTCGGTAGGTCAGTCAGACTGAGATGTGGAGATTAATTTCACACTTTTCCAGGTATCAGGAAAGAGTGAGTTAAGAGTAGGAGATTGTGGAATTAATCTGGATCTAAGCACTGTGAAGATATGACAAGATTTGTGTGTAACTATATATTTTTAGCTCAATGAATGAGAGGGAGTGCCAAGAGGAGCACTGACCGTATTACTATCAATACAGTCCAACACGTTGCTTCCCAGAATGATGCTTTATTTTCGGCATTAATCACTGTGCTTATTGCGTAACTTTATGGATTTCCTGTTTACTCAGTATTGTACAACACTCAATGAGTTGCACTGCATCTTCTTTGCAAAGTACTTGGCTATTCAGGCAGGAAGACATGATAACCAGATCATCAAATCGCAGGTCATTCAGCTCACACTTAATGAATATTAAAAACAGCAATTCCCAACTTCTCAAAGTTCATGATAAGGATTGAAAAGAGAGAGCAACAAAATGTACAAAAATCAGAATTACGTTGTTCGCTGGGACATCTGGAATATTAACGCTACCCAGACCATCAAATCTCAGGTCATTCAGCTCATACTTAATGAATCTAGAAAATAAATATTCCCAACCTGCCAAAATTAATGATAAGAATTGAAAAGAGTATCAAAATGTACAAAAACCATAATTACATTGCTGGCTGGCATCTGGAATATTTATGTAGCTATGGTCTCACAGGGGAGCTTAGTTCACATTCTTCAACCCTGTACAGAATTCCTACATAATAATGGAACACAGGAAAATGTCACTTGACTTTACAAGTATGCTCTACAGATAATTAGCCCAATATTTAAAAAAATATTAACTGAAGTTGTCAAATATATACAGAGTGCTGTCTCTTGCAGCATCAAAACTAGTCATCAGATGTTTGGTTCTTTTTACCCTCTTGGAGATAGAAACTGTTGCTGGGGTAAAGTTTCAAGGACTCCTCGGAGAGTCACGAGGTACCCACAGGGTGTCAAGTCCAATCTAAACAATTCCTCGAAAGCAGGAGTGTTGTGTCAGATCCAACACCTTGCAAGGACGGCTGGGAACCAAAGCTGTATTTATCACCCGCTTTCATATAATAGGATGATTTATTTCTGCCAAATTTTCTGAAGTCAGAGCTCCAGTAATTTCTAATCACTGGTAAACACGCGGTAGTTAATGCATCAAATGGCCACTAGCTTTTCCTTCAAACAGTAGTATTGAGGAACACTATTTTAGAAACCTGTTGGAAACTGGTCTGACTTTGGGGGAGGGGAGGGGGGGGGGGTGTTTACGCCACAGTGATTTTCCCGCGGGATCTTCTGCTGATGCCCACTAGGGCAGATCAAGAAGCCAACGGCCAGTGTGAAACGGAGAAGGTCCAATCGATAGTTTCCATCTACGTCTGATTCTTCATGACACCGGTGGGAAAATATGCCAGTCCAGAAAACATTTGGGACAATACGGAGATAAGAAGTCTGACTCACCTGAACAATACCTGGGGCTACCTTGGGAATTCGTGATGGAGGCTGCTAGCAACCCTGGACCTCACAGGAGAGGAAGAGAGAGCACCTACAAGTTGATTGTCCAGATTCAGTGTCACTGAAGTGGTCCATCTTGCAGCCTCATGGTATTTCTGGAGATTCATCTTCTCTTTCAAGAGGTCCATCTTCTTTCGTCAACAGTGGGTCAGTGATGTTGAGCACCTTTTCAATATGGCACCCAGTTATGATGGCAGAATCCACACCCCAGGTGCATAATTAATGAACATGGGGCTAGAAGAAATGGCATGGCCAGCCTCCGTAGCTGGAAACATCCCCCGTTTCTGCCCCAACCACAGGACTTAGCTCCAAATAGGAGAATTCCCTTTTAGTCTATCCTTCTTTTAAATGCTGACAAACTGACTATTCATTTCTACGATTTGAGTTCTTCCCTCAAACAGTTGTGCCAATGTGTATCTAGGATGGTCCCCTAGAAAAAAATAAATGACTATGTGTGCTTATTAATGCCACATGCCAAAATATTACTTCTCTTCCCAGCACTGAAGTCATCCACCCAAAATTTTTAAAAGGGTAGTGATAGAACAAAAGAGTAAAATGTGGCAGGAAAACCCCATCCAAAATAGTTGCCAAAATCTCCTGCAGTGTTCTAACAACAGCTGGTAGTGCTGGAAACTGGAATGTCTGCAAACACATGGACAAGTTAGGAACACTCTTGCTACAACAATTGATGTATGCTTCACAAATTACCAGTCTGGGCAATTCCTTTCTGAAGCATCTTAAATCCGTTTTGATGCAGCAGCTATTGCTGGTTATTCAGAGGTTATCACAACATGCTGCATTTCACCTTAGCCCCGCTCCTGATAATTATCAACAATTTAGTTAAACAGTCTTGCTTGGCTTCGTTTGTGTTTTGGAAACTATCATAGAATCCATACAGTGCAAAAGGAAGCCACTTGGCTCATCAATTCTAAATCGACACTCTGAAAGAGCACCCTATCTAGACACCCCCCCCTCCTTATCCCTATAACCCTATCTAACCTGCATGTCTTTGGACACCAAGGAGCAATTTAGCAGGGCCAATCCACTCAACCTGCACATCTATGGACTATGGGAGGAAACCGGAGCACCCGGAGGAAACCCACAGAGAAACGGGGAGAACATGCAAACTCCACAGTCACCCATGGCCAGAATTGAACCGGGTCCCTGGTGCTGTGAGGCAGCAGTGCTAACCACTGTGCCACCATGCTGCCCCAGAAGATGAGAAAATTGACAAATCTAGAAAAATGCTGTTTGAAAAGGAAATTATTCAAACAACACGACCACAAGAGAGGAAATCACTAACTCATTCATGCAACACAAATCATTTTAGAACATCATACAGGAACGCAGCAGACCACACTACAGGATGAACTTGCATCTATGATCCTTCCGTATTGTGGTTTTCAATTTCAGCCAATCACGGTGGGGGAAAAAGCCCAGCAAATGACTACTTCCCTGTTGTGGTTTGGGAGTGAGGACATCAGCATAAACAGTGAGCGAGTACGGTTGGGAGCCAGGCAGCGAGATAGATAATAAACAAACCAAAGACAATGAAAGAAGACAAAGCAGGAAAAGATGGAAACGGTGAAATGAAAAATGACCAGATGGATGCCGTGCATCCAACTTATCCTTGGAAATATCAAGCCAGTAGTATCTATGAATTATTTTAGAAATCATGACAACCAGCGGCATGGTGGTGCAGTGGTTAGCACAGCTGCCTCACGGTGCCACGGTCCCAGGTTCAATCCCGGTCCTCTGTCCATGTGGAGTTTGCACATTCTCCTAGTGTCTGCGTGGATCTCACCCCCACAACCCAAAGATGTGCAGATAGGTGGATTGGCCACACTAAATTGTATACCCTAAATTTCGAAAAATAACATTTTTTTTAAATCATGCCAATTGCACACACTTCCAGTTGGCAACACATTTACCTCCTTCACATTTCAGGTCAAAAATTTGCGTGTCCCAAGTCCCTGTCAGTACTGCCAAGCAAGATGTGGTCCTCTATTTGGAATCCATGTAAAAGTGAAGTGTTGTAGATGGTGCACTTGCCTCTAGTAAGCTTCTGTTCTTATGTTAATCATTCTATTGGTTATCTGAAAGGTAAGAGATGTCCCAGTTCAACCAGACAGATCGCATTGCATTTTCCAATTGTTAAACGAGGTCATAAGTTTACATGGGAGGTTATCCGCTTCGGTAGCAAAAATAAGGAGGCAGATCATTACTTGAATGGGTGTAAATGGAAAGAGGTGGACACTCAGCGAGACCTTGGTACCCTCGTGCATCAGTTGCTGAAAATAAGCGCGCAGGTACTACAGGCAGTAAAGGCGGCAAATGGTCTGTTGGCCTTCATAGCGAGAGGATTTGAGTATAGGGATAGAGATGTTTTACTGCAATTGTATAGTGTATTGGTGAGACCACACCTGAAGTATTGTGCGCCGTTTTGGTGCCCTTATCGGAAGAGGATGGATGTTCTTGCTATGGAGGTAGTACAGCGAAGGTTCACCAGGCTGATTCCTGGGATGGCTGGACTGTCATATGAGGAGCGACTAAATCGGTTAGGATTATATTCATTGGAGTTTCGAAGAATGAGGGGATCTCATAGAAAATTATAAAATTCTAACATGATTAGACAGGGTAGATTCAGAAAGAATATTCCGGATGGTGGGGGTGTCCAGAACTAGGGGTCATAGTTTGAGGATAAGGGGGTAAACCTTTTAGGACTGAGGCGAAGAGAAATTTCTTCACCCAGAGTGTGGTGAATCTGTGGAATTCCCTACCACAGAAAGTAGTTGAGGCAAAAACAGTGTAATTTCAAGAAGAAATGAGATAAAGCTCTTGAGCCTAAAGGGATCAAAGGGTATGTTGGAGGGAGGGGGGGGGGGGGGGGCGGAGAGAAAGAGAGGCAGGATCAGGATATTGAACTTGATGCTAGATCATGATCATAATGAATGACAGAGCTGGCTCGAAGGGCCGAACGGTCTCCTTCTGCTTCTATTTCCTATGTTTCTATGTGAAAATTTTGACCATTAACAACTGAATTTAAGAAGCACTTTTTAAAAAATACATTTAGAGTATCCAATTATTTTTTTCCCCCAATTAAGGGGCAATTTAGCGTGGCCAATCCACCTAACCTGCACATCTTTTGGGTTGTGGGGATGAAACCCAGGCAGACATGGGGAGAATATGTAAAGTCCACACGGACAGTGACCCAGGGCCGGGATTTGAACCTGGGTCCTCAGCGCTGCGGTCCCAGTGCTAACCACTGCATCACATGTCGCCCCATTTTAGTAGCACTTTTAACAGAGAACACACCAAGGAGTTTCAAAGGTGCAATCACAGAAAGAATGAACAGAGACAACAGAGATGTTAAAAAAGGCGACCAAAAGCTTGACCATGGAGATGGGTTTTAGGCTAGGGTCACCGAGGGAGAGCAAGGTGGAATGGTACAGGGATTTGGGTTTGAGGTACAGGGTCCAGGCAGCTGAAAGCTCAGCTGTCATTGGCAAGATGTAGAGAAGCTAGTCTGAGGAACAAATATTTTGAAAAGATATGGAGAAATAGAAATAGAAGATTACAGAAAGAGAAAAGCAAATAAATGAAGTGATTTGAACTTGAAGATGTGAGTGTTACATGTGAGGGATCTGAACCAATATCAGGTTCTAACCCGGCTCTGGGTCACTGTCCGTGTGGAGTTTGCACATTCGCCCCATGTCTGCGTGGGTTTCGCCCCCACAACCCAAAGATGTGCAGGCTAGGTGGACTGGCCACGCTAAATTGCCCCTTAATTGGAAAAATGAATTGGGTACTCTGGATTTATTTATTTTTTTAAATCTTTGGGTTGTGGGGGTGAGACCCAAGCAGACGCAGGGGGAATGTGCAAACGGCCCCAGTAGTGACCCGGGGCTGAGATCAAACCTGGATCCTCGGCACCATGAGGCAGCAGTGCTAAACACTGCGCCACTGTGCTGCCCTTCATTGCATACTTAAGTACAGAAAAAATAACGGCAGAGATGTAAATTTCAGCAGTAGGTCAGCAGAGGTAGAGACAGAAGTGGAAATGGGCAGTATTTAAGGTGGAGAGAGTATGGGTAGAAAATGGAGCCAAATAGGACACCAACTCTGCAAACAGGCCTGAAACAATGGCCATGATAGGATGGAATTGGTGTCAGGAGTGTGGAGTTTGTGGCAGGAACCAAAAGTAATAGCTTCAATATTCCCAAAGTGTCCTAGGCCCAACCATTTTGAGCTGCTTCATTATAAAAGGTCAAAAGTGGGGATGTTCACTGATGACTGTACAATGTTCAGCACCATTTGCAACTTCACAGACACTGAAGCAATTCATGTCCAAATGCAGCAAGACCTAAATAATACCCAGGCTTGAGCTGACAAGTGGCAATTAACATTCATGCCATGCAAGTACCAGGCAACGAGAGGATTTAACCATCACCCTCGTCACTCCATGACAGGAATATCGCTGAATCCCCGACTATCAATATCCTGGGGGTTACCATTGACCAGAAACTGAACTGGACTAGCCATATAAATACTGTGGCTACCAGTGCAGGTCAAAGGCTAGGAATCCTGTGGCAAATAACTCCCCTCCATAACCTGTCCATCATCTACAAGACACAAGTCAGGTGTGTGATGGAATATTCTCCACTTGCCTGGATGAGTACGGCTCCAACATCACTTAAGAAGCTCGACACCACCCAGGCCAAAGCAGCCGGCTTGATTTCTCCCCCTTCCACAAACATTCAAATCCTCCACCACCGAAGCACAGTGTCAATAGTGTGTACCATTTACAAGATGCACTACAACAGCTCACCAAGGTTCCTTAGATAGCACCTTCCAAACCCACAACCACTACCATCTAGAAGGAGAAGAGCTGCAGACACATAGGAACACCACCATTTGGAGGTACCCCTCCAAATAACACATCATCCTGACTTGGAAATATATCACCATTCCTTCACAGTAGTCGAGTCAAAATCCTGGAATTCCCTCCCTAACAGCACTGTGGTGCACCTACACCTCAGGCACTGCAGAAGTTCAGGAAGGCAGCTCACCAACACCATCTGAAGGGCAACTAGGGGTGGTCAATAAATACTGGCTTAGCCAGTGTGCCCACACCCTGCAAAAATGATTTTTTTTTTTTAAATGGGAGAAAACTGCAGCTTATCCAAGACCAGATGTCGGAAAAGCATTCTGACAATACAGGCAGTACTGGAGATAAGGACAGATACAGTAGTGGAAAGATTGAGCTGAATAGCTTCAGTGTACATGTGGAAACTGACCCAAGTGTGCATGCGATAAACAGCAGGATGTAGATAAGCTTCAGGAATTGACCAACAATAACTCCTTGTATGAATTTAAACATTGCAGCCTATGGGCAGTTAATGATAAGTCATTATGGGGTAGCACAGTGATTAGCACTGCTGCTTCACGATGCCAAGGACCCGGGTTCGATCCTGGTCCCCAGGTCACTGTCCATGTGGAGTTTGCACATTCTCCCCATGTCTGTATGGGTTTCACCCCCACAACCCAAAAACTGTGCAGGGTAGGTGGATTGGCCACCATAAATTGTCCCTCAATTGGAAAGAAAATGGAGTACTTTTTTTAAAAAATGATAAGTCATTACCAAAGGTGTTTTGGTTATAATCAGATAGCTAAGAGTGGAACCAAACCAGGGTTGCCTCACTGAGCTAGACAATAGGAGGGAAGAATTGGAGAAGGATGGCGAGGTTGACTAGAGGGGCTGAAGAAGAATTAGTGACGTGCAATTTTGACAAAAACTGTTGACGATGATAATAATAATAATTTATTGTCACAAGTAGGCTTCAATGAAGTTACTGTGACAAGCCCCGAGTCGTCACATTCCGGCGCCTGTTCGGGAGGCCAGGACAAGCCAGCTATCTTAGCCCACTGTGCTAAACCAGCCCCTAGTGAACCAGATGGGTTTTTGTGACAATCGGCAATGGTTTCATGGTCATCAATAGATTGTTTTTAAATTCCAGATTTTTATTGAATTCAAATTTCACCATCTGCAGTGGTGGGATTTGAACCTGGATCCCCAGAGCATTACTCTGGGTCTCTGGTTTACTAGTCCAGTGACAATATCACTTTGCCAAAGCCTCCATACATTAAATACTTATGGTTCATTTCTGCCCTTTATGTGATCTAACTTTCAAGTTAAGAGTCAATAGAAAGTCAAATTTATACATTACCAACTTAGTAGTTATCAAACTTTTATATACAAGACTTTAACGCTTTAGATTCAGGTACCTAAAAGCATTTTTATGTAACTTTATTTGCAGCAGAGTTCTCAGAGCATTGATAGAGGATCCTCAGATGTTACAGACTATTCAAGATGAAGTATAAGGCACTCTCACTGGGCCCTCAGCTGCAAACAGACAACTACGATTCCAGAGTGCAAGTCCCTCAAATGACCCTTGTTGAAAAATAAAGCATACAGAAGACAGGAGGAAGCTGAAATAATATTCACCAATGTTCTGTTATGATGCAGCACATGGGGGATATTGTAGCTGAAATCTAGTATAGTTACTAGACACCAATAAGTGCATTTAAAAGCATTTTTATAAAAAAAGATCTTTTTATTGGCTTTTCTCATATTTATATACAGTTGTCGTGTATATGCATGACACTTTACTTGCCCGCGCTAGCTTACTTTATTGTACAGAGAGGTTTATTTTGTGCTTCATTTAGCTAACTCTATGTACATTTTGTTGCTCTCTGGATTGATCTATAATTCCCGCCCGTTGCAACCTTTGGTTCCTCATCTATCTTGCTTTTTAATTCTTAGCTTACTCCTTGTTGCTGGCCTCGAACAGATTTTGGAACAGGCCGACAAACTGCCCCCAAGTATCCAGGAAGCCTGCCTCTGACCCTTGGATGACTTAATCTTCCCCAGGTGGAGAAATTCCGAGAGGTCAGCGAGACAGTCTGCAGCTTTGGGTGGTGCTGCCAATCGCCAGCCAAGCAGGATTCTCTGGCGTGCGATTAGGGAAGTGATAGCCCCCTTCCCTATATGTAACTCTGGCTGCTCCAATACCCCGAAGATTGCCACTATTGGGCATGGCTTCACCCTCACCCCCACAACCTTGGACATTGCCTCGGAGAAGGTTGTCCAGAACCCAGCAAGCGTCCCCGGCCGTCAATGTGCCCCCGTCCTGCCTCCATTTATTGAAGATGGTATCTAGCATGGCAGGGGAGGAATCTGTACTCGCCACAGATGGGGCACGCACGCACGCACGTCATGATTAGACTGTTAACGTTTTGGAGAAAGGCCTTGGAGATGAAGATCGGGATGGATCTAAACAGGAAGAGGAACCTTGGCAGTACGTTCATCTTGATCGTCTGCACTCTTCCCGCCAGGGAGAGTGGGAGTGAGCCCCACCGTTGAAGGTCTTTTCTTACTTCCTCCACCAGGCTGGTCAGGTTCCACCTGTGGATCTGTGTCCAGTCTCTGCTATTTGGATCCCCAAGTAATGGAATCTGTTCTGGGTCGTTTTAAACAGGAGCCCCTCCAGCTCTGTCCCTCCCCCTTTTGGTTCACTGAGAATGCCTCACTTTTGCCCAGGTTAGGTTTGTAGCCCGAGAAGGTTCCAAACTCTTTCAGTATTTGCAGTATTGCCTTCAGTCCCTCCAGTGACTTTGAGACATAGAAGAGCAGATCATCTGCATAGAGTGAAACACTGTGTTCTCGGTCTCCTCTCCGGATTCCCTTCCAGCTTGTGGTGTCCCGCAGGGCTATCGCCAGATCGCTAGCCGCCTAATGTTCGCTGTGAGCTGCCTATCCTTGATAAAGCCCGTTTGGTCCTCTGCAACCACCTCTGGTACACAGCCCTCTAGCCTTTTGGCCAGGACCTTTGCGAGTATTTTCGCATCCATGTTCAGCAGTGAAATGGTTCTGCATGATCCACATTCCGTCAGGTCTGTATCTTTTTTGGGTATCAGTGAGATTGTGGCCTGCGCTAGCGAGTCCGCGAACATGTCCCTTAGGTTTGGGGTCAGGGCTGCTGCAAATTTTTTGTAGAAGTCTGTAGGGAACCCGTCGGGTCCCAGTGCCTTCCCCGCCTGCATGGAGCTGATGCTCCCCATGATTTCTCCCAGGTCTATTGGTGCTTCCAGCCCAGCCCCCCAGCCCCCCAGCCCCCCAGCCCCCCCCCCCCCCCCCCCCCCCCTCCCTCTGTCGTCCCCCACAGCTGGTCATTTCAGTCTGTCTAGGAACTGTTTCATTCCCGCGTTTCCTTTGGGGAGCTCGGAGGTAAACAGTCCCCGGTAGAAGGTCTCAAATGCCCAATTGACCTCCTTTGGCTCTGTTACCAGTCTGCCTCTGCTATCCTTAACCTGCGCTATTTCCCTCGTGGCTGCCTGCTCTCTCAGCTGGTGAGCCAATCGGCGGCCAGCCTTGTCTCCGTATCCGAAGAAGGTCCACCGCGTCTGGCGGATTTGGTTCACTGCTTTCCTCGTGGATAGCAGGTTAAAGTCCATTTGCAGCTTTTTCCTCTCCACCAGCAGCCCTATGGTCGGGGCCTCGGAGTATTTTCTATCGACTTCCAGAATGGAATCCACTAGCTGTTGCCTAGCCCCCCTCTCTTCCCTATCTCTGCTTGCCTTGTAGCTATGATCTCTCCTCTGATCACGGCCTTCAGTGCCTCACAAAACCTGGAGGGTGAGATCTCCCCGTTTTGGTTGTTTCTAACGTAATCGCCCGCGATATTTCTTGGCAGAAGGCGTGCCGGCCAGGCGGTCCATGTCCAGCCTCCACGTGGGACGCTGGGCACGGTCTGTCTCCAACCTCACATCCAGATAGTGTTATTTGTGGTTAGTTCCCTCCCTTTTCTTTCCCCTTCCCACTCTCTCTCACCGGGTCAGGACGGGAGTCCTCCTTTGTGTGGCCGCTCGTCTCGTGGTTGCCACCGGCAGGGCTTAAAAGCATATTTTTAAATACTGCTTTCAATCACACATGCATTACTGGATTGACATGGGAAAGGCTCAAGACAATTAAAGGTCAATTTAGCAAGGTCCATCCACCTACCCAGCACATTTTGGGTTGTGGAGACGAAACCCACAGAAACAGGGAGAGAATTGTAAACTCCACATGGACAGCGACCAGAGCCGGGTTCGAACCTGGACCTAGGCGCCATGAGACTGCAGTGCTAACCACTGCGCCACTGTGCTGCCCTCAGGCTCAAGATAACTTTAATTCGCAGGGTGGACTTGCTGTTGGTAAATACTGCAATGTGCCAAGTTATTACCCAAGGCACATATGCTGTATCTGGCATTAAATTCAGAATTGCTGTGTAAAATATTCTGAAAGAGGCGAACATACATTAAACCTTCCTTACAGGAGTATCTAACAATAAACAGCAATCTGATTAAAATACTATGGGCGCAATTTAACAGAAATGACACTGAGTCTGGTGTCAAGCACGTTTAGTCAGGCGTTTCCTGGCGCTGACAGCCAAGGTCGCAATTAGTCCTGTTTCCTGCACTGACGAGTGGAGCTCCCCAAATCCCTAAAAATAGCTCTCCAATCTCCAGGCCCCCCCACCCCACCCAAACGCCCAGCTCACCAAGGGGTAATCGAGCACCCCTGAGCCCCACCTCAGAAGGGCAGGGCAATCCCGGGCCTGATCCACGATATAGACGTGATGTCTGATGCCAGGTGTGATCAGGCACTGCCAACCCGACACCTTGGCTGTGTCCCTGTCAGCCTGGCACTGCCAAGCTGGCACCTAAGTGGCTCTGCCAGGGTGTATTCAGTGGTGCCAGGCTACCAATGCCCAGAGCCTGACCAGCCAGGGGCACCTGACCAAGTAAGAGATTCTTCTCCTTTCTCCCCTCTCACACACACACACCCCTCCAACAAAATGTACCGGCCTAAATTTAGTGTCTTAAACCCCCCCCCCCCCCCCAAATATATTTGAGCTTCGAATTTCCTGTTCTGAATATCTGCTGTTTTTGACCAGGCCACATCATACCTCCCATTGTCAAGGTGGAAATAGCTGAATGACACATCATCCAATCAACTTGCCTCACATTTCCACTTGATGAGAGAGTTTCCTGACTCAACTAGATTAATGGAAACTGATTGAAAAAGGCTACACTGTATTTTAGTCAAATATAGACCCTGAATAGGAATGAGTGACCTAACAGACCGCACCCTTCCTATGAGTCTCACTACCACACAGTTCCTTTCCCCATTGCCCAATGCTGTCCTGTCTCACAGGAAATGACAGAATACTTGGCTACCAAACAGGATTTTACTCTGCCACTCATTGGTGGTGCCATTACCAACCTTGGCTATGAACACTCTTCTACCGAATGAATGGAGCCAGTGAGCAAGGAAGACAATGACACAGATGCTATTTTTAGGTAACAAGCAAGGGATTCAGATACAGCTGGCAAGTTGAAAGTTACTGAATTTAAAGCAAAACTCAAATAAGGTTTTAGGAAAACTACATCGCTTCATCAGTAGTGTGCGCTGCATTTCAGACATTGGAAATTAGATTTTCTTTTCAAACACAATTGTAACCCCTCAATGTCCATGAACTCGAGTATTTTTTGGAAGGGAAAAAAAGGCAATCCTATTCCACTCTTCTAAATATAAGCCTATCTGCAGGAGGTGATAATCCTCACTCCCGAACAACCCAGCCCCAAACTTCCACTGCGACTACACTTGAAATCAATGCAAATTTCACCAAAGCATATTCAGAAAACTTTGCATCCACATTTCTTATAATAGTAACAGAAAGGAGTCAAAGTAAAACTGCCCTTAACAACCTAACTGTACATCAATTTTATGGTCAGGCTGATTTTTGACTAGCAATCAGTCTGCTTCAGGATATTTTTCACAATGTCTTTGCTATTTTATACTCATAAAGCTTTTATTTATATGCATCCCCCACTGTTTTTGTGAGGGGGCTGATTGAGGACAAAGAGGCACTTTAAACAGGAGTGATTCGCCTGGGCCTGCGTTAAATCAGTAACAACGGTTTCCATATCACAGTAGAAAAATCCCCCTCCTGACAATACACCACCTCCATCCCCTAAATGGAGAAAAATCTCAGTCGATCCAGCAGCTTCCCAATTCTCTCTCATCATTCTTCATCCCACCACATTTTCCATATTCCTTCCCTACTGCTGCTTGACATCATGGGGCTGCCCCTTTACGAGCTCCTACCAAAAGTAGATAACCAGTTCACACAGACAGCAGCCTGCTGTACGAACATCTCACCCATGGTACAACAGTGAAAATTCATTCATGGGGACAGCAGCTTTAAATGACCACTAACAGCCTTTGTCTCATTCACATTAAAATTGTTTTCCACATCACTGGGAGGCAGGGGGAAATCCCAGCCATATCCTGCTGATATCAGACTCTCCTGCAGAGCTTTGCCCCTTCTTGTTCCTGTACTCAATAGGCTGGCTCCAGCAGCATTCAAGATCCGCCCTGTTCGTGGTCATGAGGACCAGAAAGAATTCCCAGAACTGCAGAGCTACACTGAGCTACAGCACATTTGTATGTGCTTCCACCTGCAATTTTCCTTTGACTGACTGATTGAAAAAGAAAAAAAAACTTACTTCACAGATCAAGGAGACCCAACTTCCTTTCTTCTGGTATGCTTATTGTTGTGCTTGTTTAATTTAGATCATTGGCAAGCTCCATCCGTTCATCAGATTATACCACTGAAACAGGAAAAAGTGCATTGATGATTATTTTAACAGGATTAGACGGGTTTTTTTTGTTTCTTTTACACAATGTAAATAGAGGCCTGCTGCACAAAACTCCTATCCAAGGACAGCACGGTGGCACAATGGTTAGCATTGCTGCCTATGGCGCTGAGGACCCGGGTTTGAATCCCGGCCCTGGGTCACTGTCCCTGTGGAGTTTGCACGTTCTGCCCGTGTCTGCGTGGGTTTCGCCCCCACAACCCAAAGATGTGCAGTGTAGGTAGATTGGCCACGCTAAATTGCCCCTTAATTGGGGGGAAAAATCCTCTCCACAGTGATAAAGCATCTGTCACTCTACTTCTCTAATTGTTAAACTCATGGGCCCTGGCAAATGAACTCCATGTGCATTTTGAATGGATAATTTCCTCGGGAACAAACATCAACACTTCTTTCAACCCCCAATTATTACATCTGTCCATCCACACTGCACAGGCAACAACAAACTGATCGACACCAGTACATGGCAACAAACGGTCCCAGTCATAAATCAATGTTCTCAGGTGAAATCCATCCACTGTAACACAGTATGATGACCCAGCTCTTTTTAAACTGGCATTTTGAATGCAAACTATATGCCTCAATTTCTCTTTAAAATTAGGAATACCGCACCTGCAAAGAAGCTGCTTGCCAAACATTTAGAGCACCAGCTCCTGACTACTTTGAAGGCCAGCGGTTGCAGCAGACAACATGTCACTTCCCACCAAAATTATAGACTAAACCTTGTTAAACAGTCTTGATAAACAGGAACTTTATACACAGAACAAGGTGAAATCCATCTCTGCCAAAATGACCGAACAGCCTCCCTCTATGTGCACAATTCTATGAAAATAATTTAAACTTGTGGGAAGTCTTGGAAAAACTTTAGGCAAGAATTGTTCAATAGGTGCAACAGAAATATATTTTCAGGCAGCAAGATGCAGGTGCAGACTGGTAGGTTTTGAAATACCAATGACTTAAAAGGGACATCAAAGTGAATCATCTGCCAGTGGTACTGAATGGCTTACTCCTGTTCCTATACTCACGGTTGGTTTCCATTTTTAAATTATTCTGATTTTTGGATGCCTGGGGTTTGACTGATTTTCCACAATTTGCTGCATCTGGACGTTTCTTCTCACGTGTAGCACTTTGTCTCATTATTTCTACTGCGCATCAAGCCAAGGGAAAGGTATACAAAATCCAGGACTGGGGAAATCTACATAGACACAGGAACATTTAGGACGGCATGGTGGTGCAGTAGTTAGCACTACTGCCTCACGGCATCACCAAGATCCAGGTTCGATCCTAGCCCGGGATCACTGTTTGTGTTGAGCTTGCATATTTTCCCCGTGTCTGCGTGGGTCTCACCTCCAAAGATGCACACCAAATTGCTCCTTAATTGGGAAAAAAAGAATTGGGTGCTCTAAATTTATAAATTAAAAAAAAAAGAAAAACGAGACACAGGAACATTTAAATTAAGCACTTGGGTGCAAACAAAAGATGCAATGATCTAGTTGGCGAGCAAATACTTGGGCTTTTTTGGGACAGAGCTTCCCTCTACAACCTTCCCATTGAAAATTTCAATTACAATATCTCTCCTGATGGTGAAACCAACCTCTGCCTCAAGACATTGTGTAGTTTCTTGCCTCTGGAATGAGTTGCTCCCAGCTGGAGTTACTTCAGTAACCCAAGAAGTTGGTTTTGTTTATACCTCTTTTAAAATCAGCCTCTCCAGTGGGAGAGGAGCGGGCTTGTGCAATATGTTACGATGGAAGTATTGAAAGTACGTGGATGTCTGCACATTTTTGCCCTTTTTGCTTTCTTTCTGATGATGTCTGTAACTGTTTATAAAGCCAAAAACTACCTCAATAAAATTGTTTATTAAAAAAAGATCAGCCTCTCCAGCAAAAACTGGCCCGCTGTGCATCCCCTAAAGAGGGCAGCTGGGACTTCAAAGTCCTGCCTAATGCTCAATCTGCTTCTGGGAGCATCTAGTGACTGACCATCATTTAAATAAGGAATGCCTACTTGCAGGTCGAAGATTATGACTCCAAGTGTGACTGCACCTGCTTTTCATCACTGTAGGACGTGTGTGTAGGAAATGGTAAACAAAGTGAAACAAGAACGGTTCAAAGATTTTTTTTTAAGGATGGCTGACAAGATGCATGATGAGTCAACATTTAGTGTTTCCATACAAATTAGATCAGGTACAGGTACTTTCTAGGTATTTGTCAGACATGCCATTGGCAGCCAGCCTGTATTAATAACACTCCCTTCCCTTACCAATGCCTGGCAGGCACTGAATCACAGGCATAGTAATAGGTTGACCCGCCTTTCCTCATATAATCTTAATGCTTCAGGCTCATGCTTTTTTTTTATATATAAAAAGTTTCCACCTTGCCACTGTGTGGCACTTACAATTAAAAAGATTGAGTTTAGAAATCAGATGACTTGTTTGTAATCTCCACCACATTTTACAGATCTTTTCAATGATGATGAATAACAAGCTATGACACAGCTATCAACGTGATATTTTGTTTTATAAATTTAGTGCACCCAATTCATTTTTTCCAATTAAGGGGCAATTTATTGTGGCCAATCCACCTACCATGCACATCTTTGGGTTGTGGGGGCGAAACCCACGCAGACACGGGGAGAATGTGCAAACTCCACAGGGACAATGACCCGGGGCCGGGATCGAACCCGAGACCTCGGCGCCGTGAGGCTGCAGGGCTAGCCACTGTGCCGCCCTATCAACGTGATATTTTATGCCTCTTTCTTTGCCATTTCTTACTCAACATTCTTTGATTCCCATTTCCTCTAACACCAATAAAATCCCCATATCTCCTTTCCATCAGCTGTTTCAGCCTTGACAGTTAGTAGCACTCTCGTCTCTGAGTCACAAGATCCTAGGTCAGAGTCCAGTACAAAAATGAAAGCCAACAACATGCACGGAGGAAGAGCTTCACTGTGAGCAGTTTTGTTTTTTGGATGAGACAGTAAACAGGGGGGCCCATCTGCCTGTTTGGGTGGATGTAAAAGATCCCATGACAATATTTGAAGCAGAGTAGGAGAGATAACCCCGGTATCCTGGTCAATACTTATTCCCCCCTCCCCCAAAATCAACATCACAAAAAAAGCCATTGCTGTGCACAAATTGGCCATCCTATTACCTACATTACAACATTAATCATATTTCAGAAGTTCCTCATTGGCTGTAAAGTGCTTTGAGACATTCAGTGGCTGTGAAAAGTGCTTAGATATATGTACGCCCTTTTTTAATCTAAAGTTTCCCCAATTAACTTGGTTGCCTTTTAATTAGAATGATTTGGACTTGGATGTCAAACATTGGGGGCAGGGGCAGTTAGCTAGATGGCTAACGTATGGGCCAGATTAATGACGACAGGTAACGGTCCACATCCAGCCCAGACTTGAAATTGGGCTCTTCAATTCCTGTACACGAAAAAAAGAGTCAGAACCCGACAGGTCATCATCCTCTGGCCTCCACTCTGAGGGTTGTGAATCTTTGAAATTCCCATCCCAGAGAGTTGTGGATGCTCCATCATTAAATACATTAAGGCTGGAACAGACAGAGTTTTGGTCTCTAAGAGAATCAAGGCATATGGGGAGTGAGTGGGAAAGTGGAGTTACGGCCATAGATCACCCATGATCATATTGAATGGAGGAGCAGGCTTGACGGGCCATGTGGTCTACTCCTGCTCCTATCTCTTGTGCTCCTAAGTTCGGTTTTACTTTTTGTTTTTAAAATTTAGCTCTCGACCTCCACCTGCCAAATATTTCTAGGTATTCCATGGCTAGATATTCCATGGTTTCCAACGCCCCAGACAAAGAGCTTGCCCTATAGTGTTTTCTATACAAGTAGCCTTCTATTTTGTCAATGTTCTCTCCAGTCATTCTTGTTGAAGATATAGTTCCACAGATCCTGAAGTACCACATGCATTTTTCAGTTTAAACTGCAAATGTTGAAAGCCTATTCAACTGCAGGAGACATCACAGAGTAGCCCACTCCTGCTCACATTGGAGTCTGCAATTGGACAGTTTCGAGCAGACTTCACTGGAGATTGATCAGGAGTGGAATCTTTGGTTTCTCCCACTTTCTTAATCCAATGGTAGACATAAAATTCTAATAATACCCCGGTTTACTGTTTCTTCCCACGATTCAGTCTTCGAGATTTTGCATGTCAGAAAAGTCTTTCATGCTATCACAGGTCTCAAAACAGTAGTTTTCTGTATGTAGGATAATGAAACTAAGCTTTCCTACAGCAATACATTCCGCACTGCAAACAGTCAGATTTTGTATCCAGAGGCATTTTATAATGGAATGCGGAGGGTGGAGTAAGAAAAAAAAAACAAGAGAAACACAAACTTCAGACACGAACATAACCAGTAATATTGGCAGAATACAGGAAGCTCCCCGTTACGTTTGCAATTGAAATTCTGGTACAAAACTTCTCCCAACCTGTATGAAATGTTGTGGGTACCTCGAGTACAAAAGCAAAGGAGGATAAGAGTGTGACATCTGTATTTGGCTGATGATCCAATCTTGTTTAATAAGAAACAGGATACTAAGCCCACTGGGACTTGATACAGGCTACAGGGGAACAGGAGCATGTCCCACACAAATGGTTATCATATTGCCAGCAACAAATATTGGAAAAAAAAATGCATTCTTCTTTGGGGGTTAGACATTCCACCCCAGCCATGGAAGTTACACTACTTTTTCACATGACCCTTCTTGAACCTAGGACCACATGTCCTCAACAGCAGCATCACCAATATTTTCAACCAACAACTTCTCCACTGAAACACTCTGCAAATTCCCATTGTGAAAATACTGCATGGTACAAGTTACAGTAATTAAACCCAGATTCACTATTCACAATTTCTGCTAAATGTTCAACAACAGCTCGCATTTATAAAGCACCTTTAAAATGTAATAAAACCTCCCAAGGCTTTTTCACCTCAACATCAGACAGCAAATGTGACACCGGGTCATAAGGGCAGAAATTGGGCTCATGAAGAGCTTGTTCAAAGAGGTACTCTGCAAGAGAGCAAGTAATAATAATCTTCATTATTGTCACAAGTAAGGGTTACATTAACACTGCAATGAAGTTACTCTGAAAATCCCCTAGTCACACTATGGCGCCTATTCGGGTACACAGAGGGAGAATTCAGAATGTCTAATTCACTTCACAGCACGTCTTTTGGGACTCGAGGGGAAACCGGAGCACCCGGAGGAAACCCACGCAGACATAGGGAGCACGTGCAGACTCCACACAGACCGACATGATGGCCATTAAGTGGGAACTCAGCTGTCCTCACATATATAGGAGCAGGCTGAAAGAGGGATTGTTGGTTGGACGCAAAATGTGCATACAATGCGTGTCACTGCAAATAAAAGCTTCTAAGTGTATAAAGTCTCAGCTCCAGTGTTCTATCCTTCACTGCCTGACTGTAACACGGTCAGAGAGATGAATGCCTAAAAGTGAGGTTGAAATTATCTTTTTCTTCCACACATTAAACTAAAATCCTAGCAGTCATTGTGGAAAATGGCAGCAAGTTTCAAAAGTCAGGCTATGATCACCCTCTGCTGTTCTTGGGCGTCTGAACCATATGACCAGGTCAATATACAGACATGGATCACCATTCTACCAAAGGCTAAACAAGGTGTGGCCCTTGGTGTTGCCGGTTCAAACACAAAGTGAAAATAGAAGGAAGATATTTGCTGTGATGGATATCTGTCAGTCAGATAGTGATGAAGGTTTTGACTTTCTAATACAATTCCTGGACAAGAAGGATAAGCTGCTGCATGCTACGAGGTCCAGTCAAAATTTGAGAGATTTTGGAAAAGGATGTCATTCCATGAAAGAATTTACCACTGACTTTAACAAAGTGGTGTAGGTTGATAAATTTCAAGTTGAGGATCTTAGTGTCGGCACTAGCATTTAAATGGCTCGATTGCGTCATGGTGTCTTATGTGGACAGGCAACTTTTTAAAAAATTTGTTCATGGTACATGGGCGGCGCAGGCTGCAAGCATTTTTTGCCCATCCCCAATTACACTTGAATTGAATGGCAATTTAAAAAGTCAACCACATTGCTGTGAGTCTGGAGTCACATGTTGGCCAGACGAGGGAAGGATGACAGATTTCCTTCCCTAAAGGATATTAGTGAACCAGATGGGCTTTTCAGACAATCGACAATGGTTTCATGATCATCATTAAACTTTTAATTCCAGATTTTTTTTTATTGAATTCAAAATTCACCATCTGCCATGGTGGGATTTGAACCCAGAACCCTGGAGCATTACCCTGGATTAGCCCAGTGACAATACCATTATGCCACCGCCTCCCTAGTTCTCGGAAAAGGAGACTCTCTGGGATCATGTATTTTTCGGTTTAAAACATTTCTGGGAAAACCCAGTCACTCCCTTCAACCTCCATGGAATAAATAAAGCATTCCACTAGGTTACTAAGAAGACAATTCAATGGCTCCCAGATTTCTAAATATTCCTGATCCTGGACCCAAACGTCAATGGAACAGAATGATTAAATGACAGATAGAAATGTGATGAAGGCCATGTTTCTCAAATCTGGTTGGATCAGAACACTTAAAAACTCTAATAGTAATAATGGACAAATGAATTCCAGAAATGTCCAAGGACATGTTAATAGATGTTTCAGACGTGACTAAGCATCATCTTTTGCAAACTAACCAAGAAGAGTGAAATGTCACACAAATAATAGTTCTGAGGAAGAGGATAATGACAATGATGAATCTGAGTAGACTATGTTGGTCACAACGAGTTTTAATCCTGTGATGAATGTATTAGTTGCTGACTCATTTAATTATGAGGTTTTAGATAGTGCATGTGTTTCAACAATAGTGGAGTTGATTGGTTAACAGGTTATCTTGATTCTCTAAGTGATGATGATTACTTAGTTAAGCAATATAAATATACTTGTTGCTTTAGGTTTAGCAACCTATGCTGTTCAATAAATCTTTCATGAAAAAGGCACAAATGAATGCGAGCATGAAACATGAGGCAATTCTTTCCAGAAATTAGTTGGTCAGGATATTATGTTCCCAGAACAAAATCTGATGTTTCCCATCAGAACATTAGTTAAAGATTAGTAGCATCAGGTGATAAAAGAAAAAGAGAAAAGAGATATCTTAAAAAGTTTGAGGCACAATTTTCCCACCCTTGTGAAAAATCTTGCTAAAAGGTGCCGGTGTAGTTGAGGAATACGAGGAGAATGGAAGAGAATAATGAAATCTGTAAAATGTATTGAAGGACTTTACAGATCCTCTGGTAAACTTTCCAGTGGCACAGATTTTAACAAGGTGGACCTAAAGGGGCAGCAGGGTAGCATGGTGGTTAGCATAAATGCTTCATAGCTACAGGGTCCCAGGTTCGATTCCCGGCTGGGTCACTGTCTGTGTGGAGTCTGCACGTCCTCCCCCTGTGTGCGTGGGTTTCCTCCGGGTGCTCCGGTTTCCTCCCACAGTCCAAAGATGTGCGGGTTAGGTGGATTGGCCATGCTAAATTGCCCGTAGTGTCCTAATAAAAGTAAGGTTAAGGGGGGGTTGTTGGGTTACGGGTATAGGGTGGATACGTGGGTTTGAGTAGGGTGATCATGGCTCGGCACAACATTGAGGGCCGAAGGGCCTGTTCTGTGCTGTACTGTTCTATGTTCTATGTATGGGATCTAAAGGCATTGACCAGACTATGAAATTTAGTATTTTTACAGTAACATGCAGTAAGAACAAAACATTATCGATACAATCATGGGAAAATGGCTAGATAGGTGCCTTGGGACAGAGTTTTCTGACTGATAATGGAGGTGAATTTGCTAACAAGGCACCAGGTGTTTAAAAACATAAATAACATGATCATAAATTCAATAGCTGAGAATTATTTGAGCAACAGTGTTAACATACTGGGATTGATGAGGGCAGCACGGTGGTGCAGTGGGTTAGCACTGCTGCCTCACGGCACCGAGATCCCAGGTTCGATCCCGGTCCTGGATCACTGTCCGTGTGGAGTTTGCACATTCTCCCCGTGTCTGCGTGGGCTTCACCCCCACAACCGAAAGATATGCAGGCTAGGTTGATTGGCCACGCTAAATTACCCCTTAATTGGAAAAATGAATTGGGTACTCTAAATTTATATATTAAAAAAAAACTGGGATTGATGATACGGTACTATAATATTTCTGCTTGAGTTTAGGTTATTTACCATTCTCCAATGGTCAGCTCATGCAAATAATTCTTTTCAGATGGATGGAGAATAGAGTTTATCAGGTGCACACAATCCCAAATTACCTTTGGCTGTTTGTGATAATCCTAATCCTTCTGCACAGTGAAAACTGTGGATTCAGTCAAAGGTAGCTGGTGTCGAGAGCAATTTATTTGATGGGGTGGTGGCAAGATAATATTAATATTATTCTTAAAAGCAGTTAGAAACCAATAACATTTCAAATCTAAAAGGCAAAAGTTTATTTACAGACTGGTCATTTTCTGTGGCTCAAATGCTCAAGTTTCAGCTCACAATTTGCAAAAAATTTAATGATGCAAAGTCAGAAAAGAATCAATGGCCTCATTCAGCGAAACAAAGAGAATTTAAGCTAAAGATTTTTCTGATAGATCAATCTTAACTTGAGAAAACAGACCCTTGGTTTAAAAAATCTTCTTATGCAGTTACGCCACTGCTTTCCCAGTATCATTTGCCTCTTGCCTCCACAGCTCCAGACATCCTCAGATGAAAATACATCCCGAACCAAAATTAAAATCCATCCTAGAACGTCGTTAGTGATCTACCTCACAGCTGCCTAGATTTAAAACAACATTTTCCCTTTATTAACCATGTTTACATTCCTTTGAGGGCAGCACGGTGGCACAATGGTAAGGACTGCTGACTCACAGCGCTGAGGTCCCAGGTTCGATCCCGGACCTGGGTCACCGTCCATGTGGAGTTTGCACATTCTCCTCGTGTTTGCGTGGGTTTCGCTCCCACGACCCAAAGATGTGCCGGGTAGATGGATTGGCCACGCTAAATTGCCCCTTAATTGGAAAAAATGAATTGGGTACTCTGAATTTATGTTTTTTTTAAATGTTTACATTACTTTATCCAACATCACTAAAAAAGATGATCGTCATTTATTTCATTGGTGCTTGTGAGAACTTGCTGTGCACAACTGGCTGTTGTGTTTCTTCAATTGCAGTAGTGACTACACTTCAAAACTGTTTCAATAGTTGTAAAGCAATTTAGGACATCACACGGTTATAAAAGGCACCACACAAGTCTTTCTTTGCTTCCTAATGTTTTAATTACAATCTCCAGTTACTTCCTAGCAAATTAATAAACTTGCTCTTTCAATTAAATAGACTTTCCTCTCCCACCTAAATTCTTTTACAATAATAATGTCCAATTCATTTGTCTTCCTAGACTGCCTAACTAAGTGCCATTGAGGTTCGTGGAGATCTCAAGCTACTGATGCAAGATTTATTCATCAATCAGGTAACAGAGTCAAGTCCTTTACAAACTACCAGGCTCACAAATTTCACAACAGGGTTAAACGGCAAGAGAGAAATATAAACACAAGGACTGCAGTGCTTTGGCTTTGTAGGCCAGACTGCCATGGCTCATGGAACATAGTTTGGATATACTCTCCCCGGAGATCAATGAGTGAACAGATGAGACATTCAAGCCAGGAACGCCAGCTTTGATCCCGTCTGATGTTTGAGTGTGACTGACCCCTCCTAGCACACCACTTGGTACTTGATTTAAGCAGACACACATGCAATACCACAGTTTTGGAGCTTCAAAATTGTCCAAGTTAAATTCACTGATTTATTTGGATGATGCATTTAAGTCCATAGATATTAAACAGAAGCCTATGTTGGGTACAGTACTGTGATATTTTCACCAGAGGGGTTATGATAAACAGCAAGTTAGTCTGATTTTTTAAAAAATTCATTTCAGGGATGTGTGCATCACTGGTTAGGCCAGCATTTATTGCTCATCTCCAGTTGCCCTTTAGAAGGTGGTGGTGAGTTGCCTTCTTGAACCGCTGCAGTCCTTGAGGTGTAGGTACACCAACTGTGCTGTCAGGGAAGGAGTTTCAGGATGTTGCCCCAACGACAGTGAAGGAACGGTGATATATTTCCAAGTCAAGCTGCTCTTGTCCTTCTAGTGGCAGTGGCCGTGAGTTTGGAAGGTGTTGTCTAAGGAACCTTGGTGAGTTCCTGCAGTGCATCTTGTAGATGTTACACACGGATGCCACGGTTAGTCAGTGGTGGAGGATTTGAATGTTTGTGGAAGGAGGAGCAATCAAGCGGGCTGTTTTGTCCTGGATGGTGTTGAGCTTCTTGAGTGTTGCTGGAACTGCACTCATCCAGGCACTTGGGGGTATTCCATTACACTCCTGACTTGTGCCTTGCAGATGGTGGACAGGCTTTGGGGGGGGCTCAGGAGATGAGTTACATGTCGTAGGATTCCATGTGGCTAGTCCAGTTGAATTTCTGATCAATGGTAACCCTCAGGATGTTGATTGTGGGGGTTTCAGCAATGGTAATGACATTGAATGTCAAGGGGATGGTTAGATCCTCTCTTGTAGGAGATGGTCATTGTCTGACGCTTGTGTGGCACGAATGTAACTTGCCGCTTGTCAGCCCAAGCCTGGATATCGTCCAGATCTTGTTGCATTTGGACATGGACGGAGTCATTATCTGATGAGTCGCGAATGGTGCCGAACATTGTGCAGTCATCCGCAAACATTCCCACTTACGATGGGAGATCATTGATGAAGCAGCTGAAGATGGTTGAGCCTAGGACACTCCCTTGAGGAACTCCTGCACTGATGTCCTGGAGCCTCCATGATTGACCTCCAACACCACAACCATCTTCCTTTGCGCCAGTTATGACTCCAACCAATGGAGAGTTCCCCTCCCCCCCCCCCCGATTCCAATCGACTCCAGTTTAGCTGGGCTCTTTAACAATAATCTTTATTATTGTCACAAGTAGGTTTACATTAACACTGCAATGAAGTTACTGTGAAAATCCCCTAGTCGCCACACTCTGGCACCTGTTCGGGTACACTGAGGGAGAATTCAGATTGTTTAAATTACCTAACAAGCACATCTTCTGGGACTTGTGGGAGGAAACTGGGAGTACCCGGAGGAAAGTCATGCGGACACGGGGAGAACGTGCAGACTCCACACAGCCAGTGACCCAAGCCGGGAATTGAAGTTGGTGCTGTGAAGCAACAGTGCTAACCACTTTGCTACCGTGCCACCCTGATGTCAAGTGTAAAGAAAAGCCACAATTTCAGTAAAATTAGGGAGCAAAGTGGGAAACAACCCGCATGACTGAAAGGTCAATTACATTTTAGTGCAATTCTGTATTTCACTGAACTATGATCCATGAATTGGCAGTTATGATCCAGGAAACATATGCAAAAATGGATCAAGTGGGGTGAAAGCCAATCGACCAAGGCTGGTTACAATGACAAAATATAGCAACAAATTTCAGTTACACAGTGCTGACTTCTGTTATTAAAGCTGGAATTATATCTTGTAAATCACAAGTGTATAAAGTGTGCTAATTTTACTACAATAATTTTGATAATATATTTGGGAAGTACAGAACAGCAGGAAATAGCTAATAAGTTTCTATCAACAATCATAGAAAGACATTGACTTCAATAGTTTTCTCACATCCTTCAATTTTCTTTCTTACTCTCATCAATTATTTTGCTGTCACTAAAATCAATGCAGGCTGATTCTATATCCACTCTTTACTCCTGCCCAACCCCTAGCCCCAAGGGGCAGAGGGTCAACTGAGATCAACTTATTCAGGACATCACAGGCATCAAACTCTGGACCTTCTGGTAGAGTGGTTGCCCCCACCCATTAGAACATCTGGCTAGTGAACACCTAGAGTTTAATTATGCCTTTTATGATGGAACCAGTTGCTGCTGCAGTCAAGGTACTGAATAATATTCACACATGACATCCTGTATTATATCGAAAAGGAAATTACAAAAGAGGAAGTAATACCAGTTTCGTGCTTCCAGCTTAATTACTTCAAGGATGAAAATATCACAAACGAATAATCATTCCACAAGCATGAGCCCTTAACTCAGGATTCCAAGCAATTCATAGGTTCAGTTAAAGGTCTTTAGTTAAAGACATGGGAATGAAGACTGCAAATGTCTCTTTACAGCTGGATAAAAGGACTCACTGCAGTTAACTTATAAATTCTGGACCAAAGAGCAGAAATTTGAACTCAAATGATACCATTTGGTATAAAATAGTTAAGTTCTTCCGGCAGATGCAGCTTTTCAAATTTATTTGTTCAAGGACTGATTCAGGAATTTTAAGGGATATGTCAAAGAGCAGTTAAGAACACGCCACAATGTTCACATTTCTTTTTTTGTAAATTTAGAGTACCCAATTATTTTTCCAATTAAGGAGCAATTTAGCGTTGACAATCCACCTAGCCTGCACATCTTTTGGGTTGTGGGAGTGAACCCATGCAGACACGGGGAGAATGTGCAAACTCCACTCGGACAGTGACCCAGGGCTGGGATTCGAAACCGGGTCATCAGAGCTATAGGCAACAATGCTAACCATTGTGCTGCCCCTTTGCTCACATTTCTTAACTGGATCAAAGCATGTTACCATTTGATGTCTGTGCCTAACCATCATCTTTCTTAATTTTAAACTCAGCACTGCTTGGGTAACATTTTATAGATCCCAAATTCCTTTAGAACATAGAACATAGAACAGTACAGCACAGAACAGGCCCTTCGGCCCTCGATGTTGTGCCGAGCAATGCTTACCCTACTTAACCCACGTAACCCGTATACCCGTAACCCAACAATCCCCCCATTAACCTTACACTACGGGCAATTTAGCATAGCCAATCCACCTAACCCGCACATCTTTGGACTGTGGGAGGAAACCGGAGCACCCGGAGGAAACCCACGCACACACGGGGAGGACGTGCAGACTCCACACAGACAGTGACCCAGCCGGGAATCGAACCTGGGACCCTGGAGCTGTGAAGCATTGATGCTAACCACCATGCTACCGTGAGGCCCCAAATGAAATGAAAATCGCTTATTGTCAAGAGTAGGCTTCAATGAAGTTACTGTGAAAAGCCCCTAGTCGCCACATTCCGGCGCCTGTTCGGGGAGGCTGGTACGGGAATTGAACCGTGCTGCTGGCCTGCCTTGGTCTGCTTTAAAAGCCAGCGATTTAGCCCAGTGTGCTAAAACAGCCTCTTCCACATCGAAAAGAATCAGATTTTAAAATATCCACTTCATTCTACACCATCTACTGGTTCAAAAGGACGGGTAGCAGAGGATTGCAATTAAATAATTGCCAGAGTCTCGATGACAACCACTTTAAGGTCTCATGATGGGCCCATAGAATTCCAACCCGTCCTGTATCTACGAAACAACATGAAAGGAAATTTCACAACAAACATCCCAAATTGTATTTCCACTGACCTTGATTTGAACACATTTTTAATGGTCATATAATGAGACACCCCATACATGCTTCATAAATACATCTATTATAAACTAAATTAGGGGGGAGGGGTTAAGGCAGGGAAGAAGATCACATTAGCTGTCTGTGGAGGTTTCCTTCAGATGCTCCAGTTTCCTCCCACTGTCTAAAGATGTGCAGGTTAGGTGCATTGGCTGTGCTAAATTGCCCCTTCACATCCAATGGTTAGGTGAGGTTAGGGAATGGGCTTAGGTAAGGTGCTCTTTCAGAGGGCCGGTGTAGACTCAATGGGCCGAATGGCCTCCTTCTGCACTGTAGGGTTTCTATGATTCTATGACTTGTTTCCGGAGCACAGCGCAAACCCACAACCTTCTGACTCAAGCAAGAATTCTATTGTTGAGCCATGCTGACGGAATATAAATGTTACTTGGCTTGTATTTCACAATTGTAGATGAATCACTCAAAACTTAACATTTCAGCATTGCTTACATCAGAAAATTGAAGTACAGTGTTTGAAAGGAAAATATTGATCCTGAGTTTTTGTAAATCAGAAAAATAAGAATAGTGTCCGTGTGGGTCTCACCCCCACAACTCAAAGATGTGCAGGGTAGGTGGATTGACCATGCTAAATTGCCCCTTAATTGGGGAAAAAAACAATTGGGCACTTTAAATTTATTTTTTAAAATAAATAAGGGCGGCACGGTGGCACAATGGTTAACACTGCTGTCTCACAGCACTCAGGACCCGGGTTCGATCCCGGCCATAAGTCACTGTCCGTGTGGCTTTTCACATTCTCCTCATGTCTGAGTGGTTCTCACCCCCACAACCCAAAGATGTGCAGGCTAGGTGGATTGGCCTCACTAAATTGCCCCTTTACTGGAAGAGAGAGAGAATTGGGTACTCTAAATTTATATGAAAAAAAAATAATATTCATGCCACCTCCAGGGTGTCCTATTTACTGCAATCAACATGCTATGGGGGAAAAAAATCTGAGCCAATAATTGAAATGTTTATTAAAACTTGTGACAGATTGGCCCCTCAGTATTTTACCTGTGTTTTTCACGATGACAGATTTCTACCCAGTCGTGTGTACTTCCATTTTAAATAGCCTCCGGCTTCTCCCCTAGACGATCCATATTTGTAAAAATCATAGAATCCCTACAGTGCAGAAGGAGGCCATTTGGCCCATCGCATCTGCACCGACCCTTGGAAAGGGCACCCTATTTAAGCTGAAGCCCATGCCTCCAACCTATCTCCGTGTACCCCACCTAACCTTTTGGACATCAAGGGACAATTTAGCATGGCCAATCCACCTAATCTGTACATCTTTGGAAAAAATCTATAATTGGATCACTAGTTGTTTTTGGCAATTCAACAGTAAAAACATTACACTGCTAAATTCATCATTTTTCTTACTGCTACAGAGAATTTCACCAAAAAGGGCTTCTGCACTGGAACCCAATGATTGGCAAAAGCTACTTACAGTCTGGCCCACAAATTATTGCATTTCCTTTGAGAAGCCAACAAGATCAGCAGGTTCACTTAAATTGGAGGGTAAGGTATTGGTATGTGGTTTTGCAGACCTCTTTATTGTGAAATTTGACATCAGCATTTTCTAAGACAGTTTATATTTGCTCATGATTGTCATGACACCAGAGTTCTAAGTATTACAAGGAAGGAGGAAAAAGATAACTCCTAATGATTCAGACAAGGAGGGACAGTTTAGCAGCTCGAAGCAGCAAATGTATGCCAATGCCAAATTCATCCATAAATGGGGCACTTCTGACACAAACTTTATTCAAACAACTACCAAAACAGTGTAAGTGCGTGTGGCTGGTGAGCTGTTTGTCTTGCCTTACTGGTCAGGTTACCAATTTGCAAATTACAAAGCTGGAGGCAAAACAAGAAAATCACATAACTGGGTTTTAGATATATAGTCAGCTCCAACTGACAGACCATAGAGAAGGCAAGACCATTGTGCACTTCTTGGTGGGTCTCAAGAGGTGACACAGCAAACCTCTGCAGCAGTAAACCATAAATTTAAATGCAGCTTTACTTTGTGTTGCAGTATAAAATCTAACACCGATACATAAATGCAAGTTACATCCGAACATACAACTTAGGAGCAGGAGGAGGCCACTCAGCCCCTCAAGCCGGCTGCATCGTTCAGTAAGATCAAGGCTGATCTGATTATAACCTCAACCTCACATTCCTGCCTACCCCTAATGAGCAACTGGTGCAAAGTTATAATCCATCTCTGCCTTAACATTATTTAAAAACCCTATTTCACTGCTTTGGGGCTTTTCACAGTAACTTCATACTTGTGACAATAAAAGATTATTATTAATTTGAGGATGAGTTCCAAAGACTGACTACCCTCAGAAAAAATATTCTCATCTCAGTCTTAAATGGGTGATCCCTTATTTTAAACAATGACCTCTAGTTCTAAATTCTCCCATCCTTTCTATATCCACACTGTCAAGGATCTTAAAGGTTTCAATCAAGTCACCTCTTATTCTTTTAAATTCCAGCAGATACAAGCCTAGCCTGTCCAACCTTCCCAACACTGTGCGGGCAGCACGGGAGCACAGTGATTAGCACTGTTGCTTCACAGTGCCAGGGTCCCAGGTTAGATCCCCAGCTTGGGTCACTGTCTGCGTGGAGTCTGCACGTTCCCCCCATTGTCTGCGTGGGTTTCCTCCGGGTGGTCCGGTTTCCTCCCACAAGTCTCGAAAGACGTGCTGTTAGATAACTTGGACATTCTGAATTCTCCCGCTGTGTACCCGAACAGGCGCCGGAATGTGGCGACTAGGGGTTTTTCCACAGCAACTTCACTCCAATGAAAATGCAAGCCCATTTGTGACAATAAAGATTATTATTGCAAGGACAACCCACCCATTCCGGATATTTGTCTAGTAAACCTTTTCTGAAATGCTTCCAATGCATTTACATCCTTCCTCAAGTAAGCAGACCAATACTGTGAAATGAAAATGAAATGAAAGTCGGCAGAGAACCCGAGGATCATAGGCTGCTCTTCCAGTTTGAGAGAGCTGCCTGGTGATGATTTAACCGGAGGGTCACCACACCTCAGGAAAGGGGAAAGGTTGAGAAGGGAGGGCCTTCATGGATAACCGTCAGCTGGTATGGGAATTGAACCTGCGTTGTTGGTGTCGCTTGCATCACAAACTATCCATCCAACCAACTGAGTTAACCGACCCCCTAACTAATATATACACTTGTGGTCACACCAATTCCCTGTACAACTGAAGCAAAACTGCCCTACTTTTGTGTTCAATCACCATCAGAATAAACAATAACATTATATTTGCTTTCCAAATAATTTGCTGTACCTGCATATTGACGTTTTGCAATTCAAGCACTAGGACATACAAATCCTATTGCATCTCAGAGCTCTGCACTCTCTCACCATATAGACAATGTTTCTTTTATTCTTCCTGCCAAAATGAACAATTTCCAATTTCCCCACATTATACTCTGTTTGCCAAATTTTGCCCACTCACTTTATTATCTATGTCCCTTTATCATCTCCTCATGTCCTCTTCACATTTACTTTCCTACTTACCTTTGTGTCATCAGCAAGTTTAACTACCATAACTGTAGTCCCTTCAGCCAAGTCGTTTATATAAATTGCAAAAGGTTGAGGCCCTAGACTGATGCTTGTGGCACACCATTCATTACATCTTGCCAACCAGAAAATATCCCATTTATGCCTACTCTTTGCTTCCCGTTAGCCAACCAATTGTCTATCGACGTCAATATGTTACCCCCATGCCATGAGCTTTTATTTTCCGCAATAGCCCTTGATGTGGCACTTTATCAAATGCCTTCTGGAAATTGAAGTACAGTACATCCACTGGTTCCCCTTTCTCCACAGTACATGTGACTTCCCAAAAACACTCCCAATAAATTGGTTCATCGAGATTTCCCTTTCAGAAAACTATGTTGACTTTGCTTGATTACCTTATATTTCTCCCAAATGCCCTGCTAAAACATCCCGAATAATAGCTAACATTTTACCCAAGGCAGATGTAAAGCTAACTGCCCTGCAGTTCCCGGCTTTCTGTCTCCCTCTCATTTTAAATAAAGGAGTTACATACAGATTTGCTTGTGAGATTATAAAAATAAAAGCTTTGGTATTTTTACCTCTTCTTCAAAGATGGACACTTCTTACATTTTTGCTGTGCCTTTTGCATGCAAACACACTTAAATAAATTGCTTCTCCCCTCCAACTCAGTTGAAAATTTCAAAACAGATAGTGGATGTTTGGTTAGGGTCTTCAGGTTATAAAACCAAGATGGGTAGGTGGAGTTATGATATCATAATAACCGCTAATTGTCACAAGTAGGCTTCAATGCAATTACTGTGAAAAGCCTAGTCGCCACATTCCGGCACCTGTTGGGGAGGCCGGTACGGGAATTGAACCCGCGCTGCTGGCCTTGTTCTGCATTACAAGTCAGCTGTTTAACCCACTGTGCTAAACCAGCCCCTATAGAGAGACCAGGATCTAATTGAGTGGATTGTAGTGCTGAATAACCTCTTCCTGCTCCAAGCACTGAATCAGCTCAACAGGAGTCACGCAGCTGAAGCATCAGTTCCTTTCTACTTACAAGATCCAACCTAGCAGAGTCTAGCAGAATACAGAGCAACTAATATGAAATGTAACAATTTCTTGGGAAGAAATATTGGCTGAAATCAAATGTAAAACTGTCACAATTTGCTAATGCCAGGAAAATCCGTTTTCAGCACAATATGAACAAGGTCTCAGTTTGTGCAGAGAAATGCAAACTGGACATTGGGCAGAGTAATTTGATGTGAAACGTACATTGCGGATTATAGAATGTTGGTACAACTATACAAAATCAGCCCATAAATATGCCAAGTTGCCCCTTAATTGGAAAAAGATAATTGGGTACTCTTTAATTGTTTTTTTGGTTTTTTTTTAAAGGACAGATCAGAATAGTCAAGTCTGCAGGTAAAGAAAATGCAAGTATTTCAATTGTCATAGGCCATATCAAGGTTGTAGTGGAGCAATGCAGTCTATGTAAAAGGAAGCAGTCTCACTGGTGAATCAGATGTGGGGTTTAATGTTTAGCCCAGAGTCAAACAACACAGCAATATTGTGAACAGTCTGGTCATTCTGGCTGACATGGAATCGGTGGCAAAAGAGCAGGATTTACAACAGGGTCTGAAGACAACATCATAGATCGCAGCTTATCATAGAATATACAGTGCAGAAGGAGGCCATTCGGCCCATCGAGTCTGCACCGGCTCTTGGAAAGAGCACCCTACCCAAGGTCAACACCTCCACCCTATCCCCATAACCCAGTAACCCCACCCAACACTAAGGGTAATTTTGGACACTAAGGGCAATTTATCATGGCCAATCCACCTAACCCGCACATCTTTGGACTTTTTGGTTTTTCTAACGACTAACTACAAAAGCTTCCAACTCAATCTAAACTGAAATTGGACAAGGAATCTAACAGCACACAGGCCGCCAAAGAGGTCAAGTGAAGTGACGGTGGCAAGGAAGGCATCAGCGTACATCTGCAAGTGCATCTGCAGCCGTGGACGATGTGTCAAGTGGAAACAAATAAATAAGCAAGAGATAGAACTTGTGGAGCGCACAAGGAATTAATAGAATGTATGGAATTTTTATGCCAACCATTCCCAGTTAAGCATGGTTTTGGAATGGGAATAGTTGTCAACACAATGTTGATAATGACTGCCTGCAGACTCTCGAGTTCAGTGAGTCTCCAACATTAAATGTCAAGCATTTGCTTCCAAAAATGCAGTTCTAATTTTTTTCCTCTTTGCAATTATAATAGATTAATTCTAAAAGACTTTCTGTGAAACTTGCTGCAGGGTGTTGCAGCTTTGGTGATTAGACTAAACCAAGGTATTTCTCACCATCCTAATGCAAGACTAAGCTATTTGAAACCGCCCTGTGCAACTGTTTACACCCAGAAATAAAACTCCTGGTTGCATTAGTAACATACGTAATTGGATGGGGAGAAATTCCACTGATGCCCACAATGTTTTATGATGAAATGTGTTGCCTCGAATACTCACCACTGGAATTATTTACCGAAAAGGCATCTGCAATCCCAACTTGACCAAACTGAAACTCACGATCCAGGCATTTATACCTGCAACTTCAAAGAGTAGATACCAATGGGGGAAAAAATCTCACTGGAACAGAGTGCAGCTGGAACTCGTGAAACCAAAAATCATCTTAGATACATCTTTACTCCCACAGACACCCACATGTTCTACAATATAATCCCAGTTAAGAGCACCTCCACCTTCTAGCAAGTGGGTGCACAAGCTTGGAGTGTGTCAAGATATTTCACTGTGGCCTGCATTTCAGTCAAACCAGTCCAGTCCTTATTTAAGTCCAGTAAGAAGTCTTACAACACCAGGTTAAAGTCCAACAGGTTTGTTTCGAATCACTAGCTTTCACAGCACTGCTCCTTCCTCAGGTGAATGAAGAGGTAGGTTCCAGAAACATATAAATATAGACAAAGTCAAAGATGCAAGACGAAAGTAAGTGTTCACAGATCCAGAGAGAGGGATAATCCCAGGTTAAAGAGGTGCGAGTTGTCTCAAGCTAGGACAGTTTGTAGGATTGCGCAAACCCAGGCCATATGGTGGGGGGGGTGAATGTAATGTGACATGAATCCAAGATCCCGGTTGAGGCCGTACTCATGTGTGGAACTTGGCTACACGTTTCTGCTCGGCGATTCTGCGTTGTCGTGCGTCCTGAAGGCTGCCTTGGAGCACCTGCGGAGATGTTCACAGAATCGCTAGTTAGGGGCACCCTGCCACCAACACAGTCACAAGCCCAAAATCACTGATTCCCAAAAAGGACAAAGATGAGTGTGGGTGCTACAGACCCATCTCACTGCTCAACGCAGACACAAATACCCTGGCAAGGCAGCTGGAAAGCTGCATACCAGAGCTAGTTGCAGAGGATCTTTGTCAAGGGCAGGCAGCTAACATCGAACATCAGGCTCCTGCTGAACGTGACAATGGCCGCATCTGGGGAGAGAACATCAGAAGTGATCATCTCCTTGAACTCAGAAGTACCTCAAAGGGGTACTGAAACGGTTTGGGTTCAGAGCTTACGGACAAACACCACCAGCTCTGAACACTTCTGGCTGCAGAGAGGCACGGGTCAGGAGTGCCCGCTATCTCTGCTGCTGCTTGCTCTGGCAAACAAGCCACTGGTAATCACCCTCAGAATGGCAATAGGGTGGAGAGGTATCCAAAAGGCAGAGAGCATAGCGTCTCACTCTACACAGATTTTTTTCTTTTTAATATAAATTTAGAGTACCCCATTCATTTTTTCCAATTAAGGGGCAATTTAGCATGGCCAATCCACCTAGCCTGCACATCTTTGGGTTGTGGATAGGGCAGCATGGTGGCACAGTGGTTAGCACTGCAATCCCGCGGCACTGAGGTCCCAGGTTCGATCCCGGCTCTGGGTCACTGTCCGTGTGGAGTTTGCACATTCTCCCATGTTTGCATGGGTTTCACCCCACAACCCAAAGATGTGCAAGGTAGGTGGAATGAACACGCTAAATTGCCCCTTAATTGGACAAATGAACTGGGTACTCTAAATTTATTTTTAAAAATCTTTGTGTTGTGGGGGCAAAACCCACACAAACATGGGGAGAATGTGCAAACTCCACATGGACAGTGACCCAGAGCCAGGATCGAACCTGGGACCTCGGCACAGTGAGGCAGCAATACTAACCACTGCACCACCTTGCTGCCCTCACTCTACGCAGATGACCTGCTCCTCTACATCTTGAATTCCCCGTCAGCATAGAAGAGATAATGAAACTCAAAAGGGGTTTGGAGCCTTCTCGGGTTACAAGCTTAACCTGAGAATGAGACACTCGTTAGTGAAGAACTCTGGATGCGGGTGACCTCGCGAAGGGAAACTGTGCGGATCTGTACGGGCAGTACTACCTGTACTGGAGGAGGTACACTCCCTCTGGATGAGAAAGGGAAGAAATGGGAGGAGGAACTAGCCATAAAGAGGGGAAGAACTCTGGATCGAAGCACTGCACAGGACGAACTTCCCCTTCACATGCACAGGGCTACGCCTAAGACAACTAAAAGTGGTGCACAGAGCGCACCAACCAGGACCCGAATGAGTGGGTTCTTTCAAGGTTGAGGACAAATGTGAACCGTGCCAGGAAGGCCTGGCCAACCATGCCCACATGTTCTGGGCTTGCCCCAGACTGGTCAGGTACTGGACGATCTTTTTAAGGCCATGTTCAGAGTTGTGGGATGGAGGTTGGATCCATGCCTAAAAGTGGCAGTCTTCGTGGTCTCAGATCAGCTAGAACTCTTTATGGGGAGGAGGGCCGACGCCCTAGCCTTTGCATCCCTGATTGTCTGTTGGAGAACCCTGCCCAGCTGGCAATCGGTAGTACCACCCAAAACTGCAGACAAAGAACAAAGAACAAATAAAAGTACAGCACAGGAACAGGCCCTTCGGCCCTCCAAGCCTGCGTTGACCATGCTGCCTATCTAAACTAAAATCTTCTACACTTCCGGGGTCCGTATCCCTCTATCCATGTATTTGTCAAGATCCCCCTTAAACGACACTATCGTCCCTGGCTGTCTGACCAGACGGAATTTCTCAGGCTGGAGAAAATAAAATTTATCATCCAGGAGTCGGAAGAGGGCTCCCACAGGATGTGGAAACCGCTCACCAACTTGTTCCAAGGTCTGTTCGTAGCCAGCAATCAGTAGGGCAACGTGGGGGGATACAAATGAGCCACAGGACAAAGAGGAAAAGGAGGGAGGGTGCATGCAAAGAAACCGCGAGGGACAAGGGGCAAAGCCGCAGGGGTCTGCTCCAAGGGCAAGCTGAAGCCCAAACTAAACTGTAAATAGACATCTGTACGTCTGTAAATATGCGTTCTGGCCATACTGGGGATTATAACATACGTATGCCGACGAACGGGGGGGGGGGGTCATGGCCACAGCAGGAGGGAAGACAATTACCTGTAAATTACATGTGCTGATTTTGGTTTGTATTTTTTATTTTCCTTTTTGCCGCGCTTTTGTTATGTGTAACTTATGAATTGTGAAAATCCAATAAAAACACAAAAAGAGGGAGGGAAATGGTCAGCAGGTAGAGAGAGAAAGAAAAAAGTGCATTTATATAATGCCATTCACAGCCTCAGGATGAACTAAAGCACCTTCGAGCAAATGAAGTATTTAAGTGCAGTCATGTTATAACACAGGATACACAGCAGCCATTTTTGTGCACAGCAAGCTCCCACCAGCAACGTGACAATGACCAGATAATCTGCTTTTTGGTGTTAATTGGGGATAAATTTTGGCCAGGACAACCTGCTCTTCTTCGAAGTTGTGCCATGGGATTCCAGCACAGACAGGGTCTCAGTTTAACATCTCAGCCAAAACACATACATCCAACCGCACAATTTGGTACTATACTGTAGTGTCAGTTTAGATTTTTTGCATTTGAGTCAGGCTTGAACCCACAACTTTCAAAGAGTATCCGAAGCTGAGAGTGGGTGTAAATGAGCCGATCTGCAAACCACCCAACAGAAAATTGTCAGAGATTACAAAAGGTCATCACAGTGGTGGAGAAACACAGCAATACTGTCAGATGCTGAATGAGTTGCTGTAAGTTTTGAGCATTTAATTGTTTTTTACCCCCTATTTATGATTTTTAGCATGTTTTAAATTTGCTTTTCACTAAATTTAAAGGATCGGTGACCTCTCCTTCCCCAAACCCAATCCCTTTTTGTGACAAGATAACTCCACAGCAGTATTGCTACCTCCAAATGTGCAAGTGTGTAGCAGAATCCAGAATGCATAGGTAATTTGGACATTCTGAATTCTCCGTCAGTGTACCCGAATAGGCGCTGGACTGTGGCGACCAGGGGCTTTTCACAGTAACTTCATTGCACTGTTAATGTAAGCCTCCTTGTGACAATAGGCCACACACAATGAAAAATTAGAGGAAGCATTGACTGGGTGGTGAAATGAATCCAGCCCAGGCCCCGTCTCCGCAGTATATGAGAACTTGCTGCAACAGTTCTGCTGTTCCAACTTGTCCAAGCATTTCTTGGCACAGCCACTTTTAGAACAAGGTGAGATTGCAAAAAGGTTACATACAGTTTTCATTCAATAACTTGGGCCAAAACAAAAAAAAAATGCAGATCACAATTAGACACTAATACATCCTATTTAAAAGGACCACTAGTGAAGATCACAGCCAATTCAATGTTCAGAATACAAAACACTGTCCCCTTTCATGGCTGCTCATAATATGCAGACTGTTAAAATAAAAAGCAATGAAATTTATTCTTCCCTTATCAAATCACAAAGAAATATGAAGAGCTCAGGCACAGTCTATTTGCCCTCAAGAAGAAAACAATTAAATAAGAAACCAATTAAGACTCCCTTGATGGCTTGCCAGGTAAACACATTGTGGATACGGAACAAAGGCAAATAAAGGTAGGTCAATGTTCAACCTGAGTTTTCTACTCAATCAACAACATAGAGGAGGGACATGGTACTAGAACGCACTTCATTCTCCCCAGACTGCCAAGGAAAGGGAAAAATATCAACCCCCAGTGGCCATCCTCTTCACTGAAAGACATTCGTAGACTGGGTTAGAACATAGAACATAGTGCAGAAGGAGGCCATTCGGCCCATCGAGTCTGCACCGACCCACTTAAGCCCTCACTTCCACCCCATCCTCGGAACCCAATAACCCCTCCTAACCTTTTTTGGTCACTAAGGGCAATTTTATCATGGTCAATCCACCTAACCTGCACGTCTTTGGACTGTGGGAGGAAACTGGAGCACCCGGAGGAAACCCACGCAGACACGGGGAGAACGTGCAGACTCCGCAGACAGTGATCCAGCAGGGAATCGAGCCTAGGACCCTGGCGCTATGAAGCTACAGTGTTAATCACTTGTGCTACCGTGCTGCCCCGTACTAAGTGAGAACAAGATCAGGCCCAAGGCCAAATAAGCTGTCGACACGTCCTGCCTAGACGCAGACTGAAAAGACCTTGTTCATTACAAATTACAGGACATTTTGTGTTTATATTGAAAACTGGCTACCTGACTTTGGCCATAGAACTGTAGGTACAAGTACAGAATGGCAATCTTACACACCACGTGTTCAGAATAATATAATAATCTTTTATTGTCACAAGCATGAAGTTACTGTGAAAAGCCCCTGGTCTCCACGTTCCGGCGCCTGTTCAGGGAGGCCGGTACAGGAATTGAACCCGTGCTGCTGGCCTTGTTCTGCATTACAAACCTGCTGTCTAACCAATGAACTAAACCGGCCCTATATTGTCATTTACTTACCATTAGCATTATTACATTATTGTCTTTAGTTACCAGGATAGATACTGTGATTGGACTTCCCCAAGTTTCATTGTAAAACAGTTCCTTGGCCTACTCTCCCTCTGGGACACCCTAGGGCATGGCCTCCAGCTTGGTTGAATTGGCATTTACACAATTATTTACATTTAAACTGCAACTATGTCTTGGACAATAATGTTTCTGATCTGAAGAGAAAACCCAAGGACCTATTTTTGCAACCACAAGATTGATGAGAAGTCCTTGTCCATGTTAAGATTCGTAGCGGCAGCACGGTGGTGCAGAGGTTAGCACTCAAAGTGCCAATAACCGGGTTCGATCCCGGTTCTGGGTCACTGTCCGTGTGGAATTTGCACATTCTCCCAGTGTCTGCGTAGGTCTCAACCCCACAACCCAAAGATGTGCAGGGTACGTGGACTGCCCTTTAATTGGAAAAAAAGGATTGAGTACTCTAAATATTTTTTAAAGATTCCTTTTAGTCTGAATGGCCCCCTGCTAGCAGAGTAATCTGGTCTGTATGCATAATAGGGCAATGCCAGACCCCACAAGATTGCGGTTTCAATTCAAGTTTCTAAAGCCACGGGTGGGTTTGTCCCCCACCCCCTGGCTTAGACCTAGAGTGCACAGAGAGGTCATTTTAACAATCCTCCAAACCAATGTCCTGAATTGAGATCAGCTAACTCAGAATCAAACCTGAAATCTTTCTGTATCACACTGTACCCAACGGAAACAGATATTTACCAATAATATAAAGAAACAATGGACCAAAGAGAGTCAAAAAATCCAGCAAAGATCAAAGGTTTAAAAAAAAAGCTTGCCACCCTTTGCCAAAAATGTAACTTCTGGCCCTGCCCTTAAGATTAAGATAACAAGAATAAATACTGCGCTCAAACATGCAGTATTGCACAAAAGCTCCACATTTAAATGGCATGAGATGACTGTACAATTAGAGTTGGTCACAACAGTTCCTCAAAATCTGCTAAAAGTGCTCCTTACAGTTCAATTTAGGTTTAAACACAATTTGCCAGAAAAGCAACAGTCAACACAGCTTAGTTTGAAGTCTTTCAGGATTCTGAACCCAATAAGATAATGACCCCTTCCCAACACAAATTCTGGACTTCAATCTGCTTTCTAGCAACTTTAACATTGCAATGTGTCCCAAGGTGCTTCACAGGAACATAATCCAAATCTTGCTGAACAGGGGGAACGGTAGCGAGGAGGAGAAGTTTAGGCCTCAGGTAGCTGCAGGCACAGCCATTGATGGAGCAATGAGAAATAAATGAGCAAGAGGCCGGAATTGGAGGAGCACAGATATCTCCGGACATTCCAAGAGGATGTTGTAGAGATAGGTAGGAGTCAAGACACTGAGGAATTTGAAATAAGGATGAGAAAGTTTAGCAAAATGCAATATTACTCCAAGTAAAAGAATAGTGACCAGGGGATTTCGGTGCATGGGATTGCCTGGATTAGATGGTAGCATACCTACCTCTGGATCAAAATAGTTGCGGGATCCAGACCAGAGTTAATGTGCATATAAGTAATCTGAGAACTAGTGCAACATGGAGGGAGAGCATCATCATCTTTCAAGATGAGGTGTAAACTAAGTTTCAGTAGGGCAAGGTGGACGTTAAAGCTCCACGGCACTACTTGAAGAACAGGAAGTTCTTCAAGAATCTCAGCCAACATCTCTCCTTCAATTATTACCACACAAAAAAAACAAAAACTGGTCATTCACCCTATTGCTGTTTGAAAGAAGTTATTTGTAGAATAACTGCTGGACTTGCCGATAAAGCAATCACTCGGCTCCAGACAAAGAATTGCAAAGTTCTGAGTTTTTGAGATGAAGGTTTTTATACCTGCAGCTTAAAAACTTCCTACGGAAGGAGACATGGGCATACCCACAACCACCATGGCAGACACTATTAGAAGAGCTACAGGATGCAGACATCCTAGGCAGAGGGAACTGTAGTGACATGTATGAAGAACTGCTAGAGAGGGCCGACACCGAACTGGACACGACAAGGAGGAAATGGGAGGGAGACTTGGGGTTTGAAATAGGGTGGGGATTCTGGAGTGAAGCATTGCACAGGGTCAACTCCACCTCCACATGTGCGAGGCTCAACATAGCGCAGCTAATAAAAGTGGTACATAGAGCCCACTTGACCAGAACCCGAATGAGCAGGTTCATTCCGGAGGTGGAGGATAGATGTGAACGGTACCAAAGAGGCCTGGCCAACCACGCCCACATGTTCTGGTCTTGCCCTAGACTTGCTGGGGACTGGACAGCCTTCTTCGAGGCAATGTCCAAAGTGGTGGGGATGAGGTTGGAGCCATGCCCGAAAGTGGTGGAATACGGAGTATCAGACCAGCCAGATCTCTTCATGGAGAGGAGGGCGGACGCCCTTGCCTTTGCCTCCCTGATCACCCATCGTAGAATCCTGCTCGGCTGGTGGTCAGCAGCAGCACCTAAAGCTGTAGACTGGCTGTCGGAATTTCTCCAAATGGAGAAAATTAAATTCACCATCCGTGGGTTGGAAGAGGGCTTTCACAAAACATGGGAGCCATTCACCCGTCTGTTCCGGGACCTGTTTGTGGCCAACACATAAACAAATAAATACAGTAGCCAGGGGGTAAGAGCCAGGGCAAGATAGAAGGAGGAAAATGGGGGGGGGGGGGGGGTTTGGGAGAGGGGAGCTGGAAGGGGGGATAGAGACGATTGTATGCTGAGCCAGACAGCGACGGACTGTAAACAGTGAAACCTAAGAAGAAATCTTTGTGACTGTACAATAAATAAAAATGAACAGCAATATAATTTAGTATATAATTTAGAAAATGGCAATAAAAAGATTAATTTAAAAAAATAAAGGGCAGGTGGGTGATAATTTGGCATCTTTTTTTCTGAAACAAAAAGTATTTCAATACCCAAATTCAGTGACAGATGATCAACTCAACCATATAATGAACAAATTACCACAAGACTCAGCAATGTGATCAACAATCAAGACTATAAAACTATGCACAAATTTTCAAACTCAATTTGGTTGTTTAATGTTGTCTCTAACTTTCAGCAGCTCAAACCAATTGTTTAACTGTGTAAATAACTTCCAAATGAACAGTTCATACCCAACCTCTATCGGCAGGTGCTTTACACCCAGGCAGAAAGTGTTGGGAGCACTATGAATGACCTGGTTGGCAACTGGGCCACGAAGACCAGGGGGGCAGGTTAAACCCTGCCAGAAAAACAGCAAAAGCACTAGACTTGGCCTCAACCCCTTTGGAGGTAGCAAATTCAACTAGCTTTTTACTTCCAGTGATGCCCTGTAGAAAAAACTAAATGGACATGTCATGAAGACAGGAGCTGCTCAGCTAATGGTGCAGCCCATGATTGATTAACCAGCCAATCTTGCTGTCTAAACTGACCATTACAGAAGTAAAACACTTCTAGATGATGGATGCTAAACAGAAAGGATCCACGGCTAAAATAAATATATCAATAAAATCATGAAGCATAAAATTCAGCAAAATCTAGACCATAAATAGAACAAGCAAAGACCATAGTAGATCAATTACCCTTTCTTAGATCTCCTTCTGGGTTCAAAAGTGGCAAAACTCACTAGGTTTTATGTCTTCATCCTACACTCAGCATTGGTGCATCAGCATGCATTAATACTAATGCTTCAATCAGAGGTGCAAATGGAGTCATGATCTCAGCGCATAACAGGATTCCAAATGAATGGCTTAATTAAAGCATGCTGCAGTTTGTAAGTAGTGTACTTGGTTCTAGTCAATATGATTTTCAGACAAATTTATTGTATCTAAATGAACAATGCACAAAAATACAAACTGGACTCTGCAAGCTTGGAATTCAACAAGGTACAAAGCCAATAACAGCTCCCAATAAATTTGATGAAACTATGCAAACAAACAATAAGTAGGTCCATTCAATGATATAAGCCACTTGGAATTTTTGATATAACAGACATGATTTGCTCTTTAATTAAATACAATGCAAAGCAACTAAAAATGCAAGACCTTGCATACATAACAAACTTCATAGCAAGGTACTGGAGAACAAGCAGCACGCCCATGGCATGCTAACCCAACAAGAGCAGGCAAGGAGTGGTAGAAAACTGGACAGCATTGGGAGAAGGAAAATGGGTGTATTTGAAACGAAAAAATGAAATGAAAATCGCTTATTGTCAAGAGTAGGCTTCAATGAAGTTACTGTGAAAAGCCCCTAGTCGCCACATTCCGGCGCCTGTTCGGGGAGGCTGGTACGGGAATTGAACCGTGCTGCTGGCCTGCCTTGGTCTGCTTTAAAAGCCAGCAATTTAGCCCAGTGTGCTAAAACAGCCTCTGGTATTTAACCAGGTTACACTTGATGAAGCAGCAAAACACTGGTTACAAGAAATAAACAAATTGAGACTGGCACGGTGACGCAGTGGTTAGCACCACTGCCTCGCAGCACCGAGGACCCAGGTCCGATCCCAGCCGCACGTCACTGTCCGTGTGGAGTTTGCACATTCTCCCCATGTCTGCGTGGGTCTCACCCCCACAACCCAAAGATGAGCAGGGTAGGTGGATTGGCCATGCAAAATTGCCCCTTAATTGGAAAAAAGAATAGGGTACACTAAATTTAAAAAATTAAATAAACAAATTGACCTGACAAATTAGCACACTAGGTTTTATTTCTTCATCCTACACTCAGCATTGGTGCATCAGCATGCATCAATACTAAAGCTTCTATCAGAGGTGCAAATGAAGTCATGATTTAGTTGCTAAATACAATTTCCTGGAAAACATTCACTTCTAAGAATCCACAGCACACTCAACTCCCCTCACTGCACTTTGTTTTTTCCCCACTCACTGTTCTATGTAGCACAAAGCAAAATAAGGCAGCATCAGGCTACGGATTAGTAAAATGCCTCTACATGCTTAGGTTCATAGATGAATGACACTTGTGTTGCCTTAACCCAGCAGTCCAGATGAGAGGCATTCTCATGTTTAAAGCCCATCACGGCCTCACCTCTCCCTACCTCTATCCTCCAACAATCGTACACACCTCTCCTAACTTCTAGTTCCATCACATTCGCCCTCTTGTGTATGCCATTACTTCCCTAGCCCCAGTATTGACCATCTTGTCTCAGCACTCTAATCCAATACTCTGGAGTTCTCTTTTCACTTAACTTCCATCAGGTTCTTTTAAAGATCCATACTTATAACTCAAATCTCTGGCCGAGGCTTTGGTTACTTCTTCTTTATCTAACTCGTTTTAAAAGTGCGAGATTAATGATAACTGCGCCTTCAGGAGTGGAGGGGAAAAAACAGCTTGAATAGTAAAGTAAAAGTTCACATATTCCACCACCTACAAGGTACAAGTCAGGTGTGCGATGGTACCCTCCACAACTCCAATGAACACTTAAGGAGCTCAATATCATCTAGGATAAAGCTGCTCACTTGATCGTCACCCCATCAACCACCTAAAACATACACTCCTTGCACTACCAATGCACTATGCCAGCAGTGTATACCATCCACAAGATGCACAGCAGGAACTTGCTGATGCTCCTTCAACAGCACCCTGCTCATTAAGAAGGGTAAGGGTAGCAGATGCATGGGAACACCACTACCTGCCTGTTACCATCCAAGTCACACACCATCCTAACTTAGAAATATATCCTTCATTGTCACCGAATCAAAATCCTGAAACTCACTGCCTAACAACACTGGCAATGCACCTATGCACATAGACAGTAGCAGTTCAAGGCGGCAGCTCACCACACAGTTAGGAATAGGTAATAAATGCTGGCCTAGCCAGCAGCATACACATCCCCTGAATTGGTAAATTTTAAAGAGATCAAAATGCAATATTTAGTATGGCATTTGTGATGCTTGGAATACTTCATCTGTTTCCACTTCACAGCAACTCAGGTGTTCTAGGAGAACTCCAGAGTCAAGGACTCCAGTAGTGGAAAGGTAGCTTCATATAAGGTGTAAGCTCCTGCACAGTGTCAAAACTAAGTTGCAATGTGTTTGGATTGAGCCACACTTTTTAAAAACAAAGTTGGACTTGAAGTATAAATGTTTTTAAATAGTGCAAAGGCTGAACATTTAAAATTTTAATTTCAGAAAGAGAAGCTCCTGGCATTCGAAAATTGCAGTTGGTTCTGGTCAGTATAAAAGAATGACCGGCTGCCAGGTTCAGATTATATACGCATCACAAAGTACTCAATCTCACCCCACTGCAACGCAATTGAGTGTGGTCCCAGGAAGGGTCACTGGTGGTTTAATATAGCACAATATTGCAGACTCAAACCGAGAAACATCAAAATAGAAGACTCAAAAATTATTTTACTCTAATAAAACTGACACTAAACCCACCAGATGCACTCAGTAAAATGCCAGGTCAACAGAGCATAGTTCCAGGTTATTCTCGGTCGAACGATCTTTTGCCAAATATGGCACCTTTGGTTTTGCTTCTGTAAGTGTAGAGAAAACACAAAACTTGCTCTGCAAATAATTAAATAGCCCTCCACTGGGCAAAAGAGGGCAGAAGCAGATTTAAAATCTAGAACAAGATAACATGTCACAGTTTTCCTAAAATTCGAGAGAAAGAAACCTTAACTGCAAAGACACACGAAGAAACAACGCTCAGAGCTAATGGTCCAAGTACAAGCAACAATAGCCAGCTCTCAGCATTCCTTTTGTTTTACACTTTATTATTTTGCTTACTGGAAATTATTGAACCAGATGTATTATTATTACGGTGAACAGCGATGGTACAACTGAGGACCCATATGGAAGACTTTATTACAGCCTGGAGCCAAATTATTTTGATTCTACAGGGTTCAAATTTGGAATTGTGCTCCTGGCTATTTAAAAACGAAGGTGGGGTAGCCAAGCCTCAGTCCAAGAAAATGGCTGAAAAGAATAGGAGACTGAGAGGAAAATTAAGTGAAAGTTAAGACACCAAGCTTCAATTTTAAATCTTGAAGCACAGGAAAACTAAAGAATATACATGTTTCCATTTTTCCAGGTCCTGGGAATAACTGGTTAGATTAAGGGATCGTGGAATTAATTTCAACATTCCACAAACCAGCATATTTGGGACTGAGAGAAGAACAAAGAGGTTCTATTTAGTGATTAACGGCAGTGCTTCACCTTTCGCAAGCAAATGTGAACAGATTGCAGCTGTACTTTTCAATGTTTTATGACATCTTTTGCCACCAACCTATCTGCAAAATGCTTCTTCCATTATACTGCAGTGGCTCAGATCAGAGAGAGAAATGCAAGAGATAGTGTCACTGTTACAAGAACTTGCATTTAGACAGCGCCTTTAATTTAATTATGCCGTCTCCTCCCCTGACTCCCAAGGCACTTTACAGAGACATATCAGGCCAAGCACTTGTGCTCCAGGCTTACATAAAAGGCACTTGTGCATAATGATGCTGTAGCTAATGGCAAACATCTGGTTCTCGAGCTATGGAGTGCACTTGGAGATTATATACTGTCCAACTGACTGTTCTGGCAGCAGAGGTCCACTCTTTCAGAGATTTTATCAATTGCCATCAGCATTGCTTCTATCCAGCATCTGATGGAAAAATGAGTGCAGTGCACTGGATTATCGTCTCATCTTCTTTCCAATATCACAAGGCCTAATAGTACTTACAAGCATTGGATGTTGTTTGGGTCCCCATTATATAGAATACTGAAACAGTTGAAAAGATGGACAGTCAATTCAGTGGAGTGGTATCAGGTCAGTGGGTGCTCCCCACACCACCTCACTAGTACACCTCAACGTTATATTTTTTTATTTTTTTCCAATTAAGGGGCAATTTAGAGTACTCTGTTTCGCCAACACAATTGTTTTTTTGTACCATGTTTTACTGTTTTAATAAAAAGATATGGCTAATCCACCGACCCTGCACATCTTTGAGTTGTGGGGGTGAAACCCAAATAGACATGGGGAGAATGCAAACTCCACACGGACAGTGACCCGGGGCCAAGATCGAACTTGGTCATCAGCATTGTGAGGCAGCTAACCACTGCGCCACCGCTCACCAGCACATGTTAATGGGTGACCAAAGGTATATTCATAGTGGTGAACAATTACAGTTTCTCATGCTTGGTGAGAATGCAATGAGGCCAGTGAGCCTCATGTCAGTTGCAGGTAAATTATTGGGAGAGAATTCTCAGGACAGGGTTTATACCCATTTAATGTGCGACACGATGGAGCAGTGGTTAGGATTGCTGACTACATTTCCGTGGCCCGGGTCACTGTCTGTGTGGAGTTTGCACATTCTTCCTGTGTCTGCATGGGTTTCACCCCCACAATCCAAAGATGTGCAGGGTATGAGCATTGGCCACACTAAGAAAATTGCCCCTTAATTGGAAAAAAAAATAATTGGATACTCTACATTTATTTTTAAAAACAAATGGACTCATTAGCGATAAACAGCGTGGTTTTGCGATAAACAGCATGGTTTTGTGAAGGGTAGGCCTCACTAACTTGATTGAGTTTTTTGAGGAGGTGACAAAGATTATTGATGAGGGGAGGGCGATGGGTGTTGTTTCCATGGACTTCAGTAATGCCTTTGACAAGGTGCTTCGTAACAGACTGGTACAGAAGGTGAAATCACGGGATCAGAGATGAGGTGGCAAGATGGATACAGAACTGGCTCAGTCACAGAAGGCAAAGGGTAGCAGTAGAAGGGTGTTTTTCTAAATGGAAGGTTGCGACTAGTGGTGTTCCACAGGGATCGGTGCTGGGGCCTCGGTTGTTTGTAGCAGACATAAACTATCTGGAGGAAAATGTAGCTGGTCTGTTAGTAAGTTTGCAGATGACACCAAGGTTGGTGGAGGGACAAACAGTGTTGAAGATTGTCAGAGGATACAGTAGGACATAGATAGGTTGGAGACTTGGGCAGAGAAATGTTGAATCGAGTTTAATCCGGACAAATGTGAGATAATTAGGTAATTTGGTTGGTCTAACATAGAGGGGAAATATACAGTAAATGACAAAACTGTTAGGAACATAGAAAGTCAGAGAGATCTGGGCATGCAGGTCCACAGATCTTTGAAAGTGGCAACACAAGAGGACAAGGTAGTCAAGAAAGTATATGGAATGCTTGCCTTCATTGGACGGGTCATCAAGTATTACAACTGGCAAATCAAGCTACAGTTGTATAGAACCTTGGTACAGCCGTACTTGGAATATTGCGCACAATTCTGGTCGTCACACTACCAGGAGGATGTGGAGGCTTTGGAAAGGGCGCAGAGGAGGTTTACTAGGATGTTGCCTGGTCCGGAAGGTGTTGGCTATGCAGAGAGGCTGAACAGACTCGGACTGTTTTCATTAGAACGATGGAGGTTGTGGGGCGACCTGATAGATGGATGTCTACAAGATTTGAGAGGCATGGATAGAGTGGATGGACAGGTACTCTTTCCTAGGATGGACGGGTCAGTCACCAGGAGGCATAGGTCTAAGGTCCATGGGGCAAAGTTTAGAGGAGCTGTGCGAGGCAAGTGTTTTACAGAGAGTGGCGAGTGCCTGGAACGTGTTGCCAGGGGAGGTTGTGATAGCAGATACATTAACAGCATTCACAAGGCATCTTGACAAATAGATGGATAGGATGGGTATAGAGGGATACAGCACTAAGAAGTGCTGAGAGTTTTGGCCAAGGGTGGTATCATAACCGGTACAGGCTTGGAGGGCCGAAGGGCCTTTTCCTGTGCTGTATTGTTCTTTGAGAGGATACAAATGCAAGACAAATGCTGAAAATGCTTTCTCCAAACAAGTCTGAAAAGTCAAAATCTCTAAATTACTGAGGGGTGGTTTTGCAGCTGTAGTGCTTACAAGGTCTGAAAATTTCACAGACTCACTTTATGCTGTGCTAAAATCTGTGACAAAATCAATGCCAAAATCTCCGTGACAATGCTAAACAACTTCTCAGTACCGTTTCAAAGCATTGCACCTTTCTGAATACTGCAGGGGAGTGGCTAACAAAATGTCTGTTTTGCTGGTCTGCCAGTGATTCTTAAATGGGAACTGCCAACAAACACAGATCTTATTACCAGAAATCCAACATGAAATGTTCGTAGGTCTGTCCACTCAAACATAACCAGCTATCCTACTTAATGTCAATAAAATCAGCCCCTATACCTTTTAGGAAAACTTGCTATTCACCATTCATGACAGACGCAATTCCATTCCAAAACATAATGATGCCTCTTGTACATCTTGAAGTGATCTGTCACCCATCCCTCCATTCCCTATGGGCTTGATAAATTATATTCCGGGAATATCATACTGCAAGATCCCAACTGCCACCAGTCCCCTCAAAATTGTGTTTAAGAATGAAGATAAGAGCAATACAACTCCTCGTGTCACAACCAAACCAGGATAAATTAATTAGCATTGCATAAATCAGCATTATTAACCTCATTAGGCATCCAGCTCCTTTGGCACCAGTCTCAAATGTTACTGTCTTTGCAGTGCCCAATTATAGGACCTATTTGGAAAAGTCAGAGCCCATTCTGTACAATGCAACATTTAGAGTCTGCCTTTGGGATGTGTTGCACTGAAAGAATAGGCTCCAGCCACACTGCTTCTGAATTAGGTAGCTTGACGATTTGTAATTTCTGTAAGGATTGGTGTTTCTACAGTGCTGTAAATAACAAAGTTATTCTGGTACCAAGAACACAGCAAGCATTTGAGCAACACAGACCAGCGACTTCTCCGTTTTGATCCCCTATTTCAGGCAGGGGTTCAGTAATGAACCTCAGTACCACAAGACTAGAAAAAAGGTAATAAAAAATAAAAAACAGCCATTATTTCTGTTTTGCCTGATCAATGTCCAGGGGCATCACTAGGGCCTTGGGCAAGGACATGACCATGCTGTGATATCTCATTCCTCCTTGACCTTCAAACATCCCACTGATACTCGTCATCCGTAGATACATTAGACACAAATATAGAAATTAGAAGTAGGTCATTCGGCCCTTCGAGCCTGCTCCACCATTCAATATGATCATGGCTGATCCTCCATCTTAATGTCATACTCCCATGCTCTTCCCGTACCCTTGACGCCTTTAGGTTAAAGAAATCTATTTCCGGGCAGCACAGTGGCGCAGTGGGTTAGCCATGCTGCTCACGGCGCCGCAGTCCAAGGTTCGATCCCGGCTCTGGGTCAATGTCCGTGTGGAGTTTGCACATTCTCACCGTGTTTGCGTGGGTTTCGCCCCCACAACCCAAAGACGTGCAGGGTAGGTGGACTGGCCACACTAAATTGCCCCTTAATTGGAAAAAATAAATTGGGCACTCTAAATTTATTTTTAAAAAGAAATCTATTTCCTTCTTAAATATATATTCAGTGACTTAGTGTCCACAGCCTTCTGTGGTAGAGAATTCCACAGGTTCACCGCCCTCTGAGTGAAGAGGCTTTCCCCATCTCAGTCCTAAAAGACCTATCCAGTGACTGTGGCCCCTTGTTCTAACCACCACCCCTCCCCAACCAGAAAAAATTATAACATTCCTGCATCCAGGTCTATCCAGCCCTATCAGAATTTTACAAATTTCAATGAGATCTCCTCTCATTCTTCTAAATTCCAGTAAATACGGACCCAGTCAACCCAATATCTCCTCATAAGACAATCCTGCCATCCCAGTAATCAGTCTGGCGAACCTTCGCTGCACGCTCTGTATGGCAAATATATAATCTCTTAGACAAGGTGGCCAAAACTGCACACACTACACCAGGTGTAGTCTCACCAAGGTACTGTACAGCTGCAGCAAGACACCCTTGCTCCTGTACTCAAGTCCTATTGCAATGAAAGCCAACATATCATTTGCTGATGCATAGCCTCATACATAGTGGATGATCACTCGGGCAGAGACCTAGAGAAAAACCAACACCCAGGGGACCATCCTCCAACAGCAGTCAGCCATTCCAGAAGCAGGAAGGGCAAAAGTTGAAGGGTAATTAAAAGATAAAAAAGGGATATATGCAATTTGCAGAATGCTGTCTGGCAATGCCCATTCTTAAGCACAGTATTATTTATTGCACACGAAGAAAGCCATTTGGCCCATCGAAGCCATGCAGGCTCCCTGCAGAGCAATCAGAACTGACAGCAACTTGTCCTTCTGCGAAATACATTAAAGAACTTTCTCAAGCACATAAAAAGACACAAACTGCACCATGCTGACTGAATTTTTTTTTAAGTCATGCTTTGCGGTCAGAAAAGGGAAACTTATCTCGAAACCGCAAACCTCATATATTTATACCAAACTGAGCAAAGAGAAAGAACCACAACAGGCGGCATGGTGGCACAGTGGTTAGCACTGCTGCCTCACAGCTCCAGGGACCTGTGTTCAATTCCAGTCTTGGGTGACTGTGTGAAGTTTGCATTTTCTCCCCATGTCTGTGTGGGTTACCTCCGGTCTGGTTTCCTCTCACAAAGATGTGCAGGTTCGGTGGAATGGCCATGCTAAATTGCCCCTTAGTGCCCAAAAAGGTTAGGCAGGGTTACAGGGATAGGGTGGAAGCCTGTGCTTAAGTAGGGTGCTCTTTCCAGGGCCGGTGCAGACTCGGTGGGCCGAATGACAACCTTCTGCACTAGAATTCTATGATTCACAAGAAATACATTATAAAAACTTGTGGCAAACTAGATACAACCAGGTGGAAACTCCCCAATGAATACAAATCCCAATCCAGTCAACGTCCACTATATATTGGCACAGGGCATCATTAAATAACATATTGTTAAAGATAGCATGAATGAATTTAATTACTTTTTCCCAAATAGTTTAATGACAATATAAACTGCACAAATCTGGGGATCAGATGCGATAAACATAGGAATGGGGGAAAGAGGGAAAAAGGGAGAGGTTAATTAATTTCAGATCAATATCCAATCACCCCTGCTGGAAAATAATGGTGGTTATGTGGTGAGAACAGAATGTCATCTCCCTGCCCCAACAGCCTGCCGATACCACATTTAGTCAAGGAACCCAAAATCTACAACACAAGTCTGTAACTTTAAGCAAGGGAGAATTAGCAGGGATTTTTTTTTTTTTTAAACTGCATCCAGTTGTGTCCAGAGTATTAAAACCCATTACCTACAGTAGAACCAGAAATTGTCTATTAAATACATGAAAAGTCAAACTCAGAACCTGAAGGACACACAACAAATGAATAAAGCTAATGTTCCATTACTTTGAATGTGAAGGACATCCGTGCACAATCACCACAAGAGACCAATTGTTCTGCCAAACCAACAGGAAAACAAGTCCCAAAAAAAACTTGGATCAGACCTTGCCAGAGTTGAGCTTTTCCCTGACAGTGAGATACTGTTCTTTTGCTTTTAGACCCAGATGTTGTTGAATTTGAATTGCTTTGGATGTGCGACTGTAGTCACAGCCAGTAGAGCAAATTTCTACCCAAGACCCAGCACTTCCAGAACAGATCACAATCCCCCAACCCATGTTCTTTCCAAACCAGATTATTTCTAATAATGACAACTACACTACACCTCCTATATGCTTCACCCGATGCTATGTAGTTACATTGTGTACCTTGTGTTGCCCTATTATGTATTTTCTTTTATTTCCTTTTCATGAATTTAATGATCTGTTGTGTTGTGGCAGAAAAATACTTTGCACTGCACCTTGATACACGTGACAATAAACAAAATCCATATCCACTCACTACCATGAATTCAAGGAGACTCTCTGTGTCACAGGGGCTTTACATCAGTATCCAGGCAGACTGTGCCTCAGTTGCAGCACTGGGAGATTCAGGCTAGTGTGCAGGGAGAGACTACCAACCCACCCAACTTCAGTGTACCCCAGTCAATGTATGGTGACCATCTCCCCACCAACTGGCTCAGGACCAATGTGCAGCAGGATGATTTCCACCAATCAGACAGACTATCCCTCCAATTGGGTAAGGGAAGGGCAGGGGGAATAAAGACAATCCAAGGTAGGGTTTAGGAGATCCCCAGGGAAGGATAGGGGCCCGGGTAAAGGGCACAGTGTGCAAGAGGAACCAGGGACAGGGATTCCCAGTATGATACACAGGGGGCGGAGGATCCAGTGTGGATGATGAGTCTAGTAGAAGAATAGGTGCAGTGGTGGAAGAAAGTTAATGGGGGGAATCAATCAGAATGGGGCTCAGTGGAGACCATGCAAGATCCAGTGGGATGGAATCTAGGAAGATCCAGTGAGGAGACGATCCAATGAAGGGAAGGAGATCCAATATTGATCAAATGGAGAAATCTAGTGAGAGGGGGAACCCAGTGGAGACTGTGCAAGATCCAGTGGGGTGGAATCTAGGGAGCTCCAGTGAGATGGGGAGATCCAATTATATAGATCCGGTGGGAAGGGTGGAATCCAGTGCAGACTATGCAAGATCCAGAGGGGCCGATTCCAGGGGATCCAATGAGGGGAATGAGACCCGATTGGGACAGACTGGAAGGATCTGTCTCTGCTCCTGAAGCCGTGCTACTGCTGCTGCTGCTGCTGCCCCTCCCGGTCTCACTCACCGTGTCTGGGAGGGAGGGTGGCCGCTCCGCCGCGCCTGCTGGCTGCCTGCTGCCTGTAAGAAAGGGCCAAGCTCGCGACCCCACTCCCGGCTCCGCTCGCGCTCCGGCCCTGATCGTTTATTGTGTGGCGGCGCCGGCGGAGCCACTTCCGGTCCCCGCCCCTCCCCCCGCGCGCCGCCCAGCCACGCCCCCTTCCCGCTCTTTAAGCGGCAACGTCAACTGGCACACCGGTGGGGCCCACACAGCTCCTGCTTCTTGACATGGGGGGAGGCAGAAGCCTCCGCCGCATTTTGAAGGTACCTGGACACGAGGAGGTCTATCCACAAGAATGAGAAATGTTTACTTTGAAATATCGGCACACACTGGGAGCCAATCCAATAAAGTGAGAATGTGAATGAGAGGATTTGGTTGGTGTGGGGTGGGGCGGGGGAGGGGGGTGGGTGTGATAAACAGAGCAGTATCTGAGATGGGCTGAAGTTTTCCGGGATAAGGATGAGCAGCCAGCCATGAGAACATTGGAATAGTCGCAAAGGTATGAATGAGGGTTTCCACAGCGAATAAGCTGAGGCAGGAGCTGGCAATGTCAAAGAGGTGGGGATGGGGGTGATTGTTGTGATGGAGTGGCAGTGTAGTCAGACCACATTGCAGAGGCTATGGAAAAATGTGATTCAACTTGAAACTGGCCAAGACTGGTTGTAGTTTGTGGGCAACGTTTGAAAACAATGGCTTCATGGCTGTAACAAACACAAAACTGTAGTTCATCCAGAATTGGAATTCGTGAACACAGCCTGACAAGACAGAGGCAATGAAGGGCTCGTGAGAGAGATGGTGGAGAGGTAGGCATAATATCGTCAGCCGACTTGAGGAAGCTAATCCCATTTCTGCAGATGTCATCGACCAGAGTCATTATAGGCGAGGAGAGGGCACTGGATAAACCATTGGGAAACTCTGGAAGTAGTGGTACAGGAGTGGAGATAGAAGCCATTACTGTAGAAGTTCTGGCTACTGCTGAATAGGCACTCCACCTATTAATGGGCAGCATGGCGACACAGTAGTTAGTACTGCTGCCTCACAGCGCCAGGGACCCGGGTTCCATTTCGATCTCGGGTGATTGTGTGGAGTTTGCACTTTCTGTGACTCCGTGGGTTTCCTCCAGGTGCTCCGGTTTCCTCCCACAGTCCAAAGATGTACAGGTTAGGTGGATTGGCCATGCTAAATTGCCCATTAGGGTGGGATTGCAGGAACAGGGGAGTGGGCGTAGGTATGGTGGTCTTTCAAATGGTCAGTGCAGACTAGCGTGTCCAATTCACTTACCCTGCAGATCTTTTTGTGCAGATCAACGGACAGTGACCCGGGCCCTGTGAGGCAGCAGTGCTAACCACTGCACCATCATGCTGCCCCCTCTCTCATTCAGTTCTGATGGAGCTGTGGTGAATGTCCAATGTTTTCTAATCCAAATGATTTTAACAATTTACAGAAATAAGATATTAAGAACATCAGCCATGTGATTTCCCAATGACATTGGTTTCTGTTAGCTCAATGATAATATTTAACAATAAATTGCTCAAAGATATCTGCATAGCAGGTGGTCATGCATTAACCCAACAAAGACAAGATAAGCAGTGCTGTTGTTGAAGTCCAAACAGGAACAAGAAGAAGTGGGGTTCTGGGACATAAAATCAGACACACTGAAAAATTAATGATTCGACAAACAAATATAGAAGTGAACAAAAATACATTTCTATTTTTAATACTTGGATTCTACTATGATCATTTGTTACAGTTCATTTGCGACAATCATGGAAATCCTATTCCGAGGTGGATTGCAAGAAATAAGAGGAGTCTTCTGCAAAAAGGGCAGTGTGAAGTTTGCACGTTCTCCCGTCTGCATGGCTTTCCTCCGGGTGGGGTTGTGGGGATGGGGCGGGGGAGTGCTATTTCAGAAGGTCAGTGCAAACTCAATGGGCCAAATGCCCTCCTTTCTGCAGGAATTTTATGGTTCTATTTTATGGTCCTATCTGAATGGATGTGATGGTGTCCACACATGTGTTCCCCACAAATGTGTTGCCATCCTTTGAAACAGGCATGGAAGCGAGAGGAATGTCAATAAAATAATCAAGGCTGACTTTTGGATAAAGTTAAAGTCTGTTCTGTGATAAGTTAATACTTTGAATGGTTCACGCAGTTTCTCAACTTTCAAACCCTTTTGACTTCCAGTGGCAGCTATGAAGGAGTAAGTCGCACATTTGGTGGCTCCCTCTCTGGTCGGACTTTTGGACCTTTCCCCCGTTTTTCTACCGGACTTGAATTGTAAAACGGATGTTAGTGGCAATTGTTTACTGAATTCCCACTTCGGGGCGTGGAGAGAAGGACTAGAATAGTTCGTAAGGGCAGAAACAAAAAGACAGAGAAGGCTTGGGCTGTAGCTGCAACAGAAGACAGCATGGCGGAGGACCGGACCTCTGGTTTGTCGACCCAGCAGTCTATGGAGCAGCTGATGTAAGTTATTCAGGAAGGCTTTGCTACACAGAAATGGGACTGCTTGGACCCGATAAAAGCGATTAAGCGGTTGGAGCATAGATTGGACGCCCAAGAGCGAGCGATCCAAAAGGTGGAGAAGGCGCTGGCTGAGCAGGAGGAACACCAGACTGCGGTGGAGCTGGAGGTGGGGATGCTAAGGGACCAGCAGAAGAAGCTCCCGGAGAAGGTGGAGGACCTTGAAAATAGGACCCGCCGGCAGAACCTAAGCATCGTCAGGCTCCCGGAGGGGTCTGAAGGAAAGGACGCTGGAGCATACATTGCAGACGTATTTCTGAAGCTGCTGGGGGATGGGGCATTCTCCCGGCCCTTGGAGGTGGATAGGGCTCATAGGACTCGTGAGGAAGCCATGAATGGGAGACCCCCTGAGGGCAACGGTGGTGAGATTCCACAGGTTCTCGGATAAGGAGCGCATTCTACAGTGGGCCAAGCAGACACGGAGCTGTAAGTGGGACAATTGCATCCTGCGGGTCTACCAGAACCTGAGTGTAGAGGTGGCCAGGAGAAGAGCAGGCTTCAACCAGATCAGGGCGATCCCCTTTTTAAGAAAAAGGTGAAGTTTGGACTATTATACCCAGTCCGTCTCTGGGTCACGCATGAGGATCAGCACTTTTACTTCGAGTCGCCTGAGGACGCGTTGGATTTTGCGAAAAAGAAAGGGCTGGAGAATGACTGAGAACTTTTGAACTTGGCTGCAACATTCATGTTTTTGGGGGTTTTTTTCTTTTTGTTTCTCTGTGTAAAAAGTTTCTCGTTTTGCATTTTATAGATGATGTTTGTGATGCCGTTTGCATTAATTTGGAACCAGCGGTTGAGCTGAGTGAGTTATGGTTTTCATTTGCACTGTTGGGGGATGGAGGTGTGCTTGTTTTTGATCTTGGTGTTTTTTCTGTTGGGCAATTGTGTGGGGATTGTTTGATGCTGGAGTTTGTTTGTATCAGCAGGGGGGAGGGGGGAGGGAACAATAGATGGGAGACTACCCAGCGCCGGGGATGGGGCCACCAAGCTAGCTGGGCGAGCTAGCTCATGAAAGCGCAGTGAGGAGTGCGCATATGCTTGGTTTAGTAAAGGTGTTGGGTTTCAGGGTGTTGTTGCTGGGGGGGTGAATGTTCTGCTGACGGGGCAGGGACTTGAGCTGAGGGACAGAGAGGTTGGGGTGGGGGCTGCCTGGGATGGACCAGTGGAGGCGCAGAGCACGGGCTGAAGGCGGGCCTAAAAAAGGGGATGGCTGATCGGTGGAGGGGGGGAGGGGACAATGAGCCCCCCAACTATGCTGATCACCTAGAATGTTCAAGGGTTAAATGGGCCGGTCAAAAGGGCACATGTGTTCGCGCATCTTAGGGGACTGAAGGCGGACGTGGTAATGTTGCAGGAGACGCACCTTGGAGTAACGGACCAGGTTAGACTGAGGAAAGGCTGGGTCAGTCAGGTCTTTCACTCTGGATTAGATTCAGAGACTAGAGGGGTCGCAATCCTGATCAATAAGTGGGTGGTGTTTGAGGCGGGTAGAATAGTCGCGGACACGGGAGGTGATGGAACCATCAATTCACCAGACACGTGAATGTCTTTTCCGATATGAATATAGGCTTTAATTGACTTACTACAGAGCCAGCCTGTTACCCGTTGATGAACTCTCAGTGAACTGCAGGCTGACTCTGGACAAGGGTATTTATACAGCAGCACTAGGGGGAGGAGTCGTGGGCGGAGCCAAGGGTGGAGCCCTGTACAAGCTCCTGAGCATTCCCAGAACTACTCCCCCTAGTGGTTGGATAACGCTACTGCGCTTACAAAGACGTAGTGTGAATTATCATGTTACATTCACCATATTCACCCCCTGCAAAAAAAATCAAGTCCGGCGGGGGTGGTGGTCTACAACGTCAGTCTGTCCGGTGGTCGAATTGTCCGCTGTGAGCTGCGGAGCACCGGGGTTGCAGCCTCTTGCGGTGGCTGGATGGGTGTTGTGTGCTGGGGTACGATGGCGGACTCCAGGGAGGGTTGTATCCGAGCTTCATACTCTCCTGGTTCGACCGGGGACTGGTGGAGAGAGCTCGCGGGCTCGGGAGCGCGAGGGGGCGGCAGCATGGGGTGTAGGGTGAGAGGTTCTTCTGTGGGCGCTGGATCCGGCGGGTGCCAGATCCCGGAGGGATACCGTGTCCTGACAGCCGTCAGGGAACTCGACGAATGCGTACTGGGGGTTGGAGTGGAGTAGGCGCACCTTTTCAACAAGGGGGTCGATTTTGTGTGCCCTGACGTGTTTCCTCAGAAATACGGGGCCCGGTGTCCTCAGCCATGCCGGAAGTGAGACCCCTGGTAGTGCCCCTGGAAAAAATGAAGAGCCTCTCGTGAGGGGTCTGATTGGTCGTTGTGCACAAAAGGGACCTAATAGCGTGAAGCGCGTCTGGGAGGACTTCCTGCCACTAGGAGACTTGGAGCTTTCTAGACAGGAGGGTCAGTAGGACGGTCTTCCAGACCGTCGCATTCTCCCTCTCCACCTGCCCGTTCCCCCTGGGGTTGTAGCTGGTAGTCCTGCTCGAGGCAATGCCCTTGTCGAGCAGGTACTGACGCAGCTCGTCGCTCATGAAGGACGAACCCCGGTCGCTGTGTACGTAGCTGGGGAAACCGAACAGGGTGAAGATGCTATGCAGGGCCCTAATGACTGTGTGGGAGGTCATGTCGGGGCACGGGAAAGCGAATGGGAAACGGGAGAACTCGTCTACGACGTTTAAAAAGTAAACGTTCTTGTTAGTTGAGGGAAGTGGCCCTTTGAAATCAATCGCGAGGCGTTCAAAGGGCCTAGAAGCCTTGACCAAGTGGGCCCTGTCTGGTCTATAGAAGTGCGGTTTGCACTCCGCACAGATCGGGCAATCCCTGGTGACCGCTTTTACCTCCTCGTTGGAGAAAGGCAGGTTTCGGACCCTGATGTACTGGGCGAGCCGGGTGACCCCCGGGTGGCAGAGGTCATTGTGGATGACTTTCAATCGGTCAATCTGCGCGCTAGCGCATGTCCCGCGGGATAGGGCATCCGGAGGCTCGTTGTGCTTCCCGGGTCGATACTTAATGTCGTAATTGTAGGTGGAGAGTTCGATCCTCCACCTCAGAATATTGTAGTTTTTAATTTTGCCCTTTTGCAAGTTGTCGAATATGAAGGCAACCAATCTTTGGTCGGTGATGAGGGTGAACCTCCTACCTGCGAGGTAGTGCCTCCAGTAACGGATAGCCTCCAAAATGGCTTGTGCTTCTTGCTCGACTGAGGAGTGTCGGAGTTCTGAAGCGGAGAGGGTACGGGAGAAAAATGCGACTGGTCTCCCTGCCTGATTTAAAGTGGCTGCTAGAGCTACCTCTGAGGCGTCGCTCTCTACTTGAAATGGAGTGGATTCATCCACCGCCTGCATGGCTGCTTTGGCGATGTCCTCCTTGATGCCGTCAAAGGCTTGGCGAGCCTCGGCTGACAGGGGAAATTGTGTGGCCCTAAAGAGTGGGCGGGCTTTGTCCGCATATTGAGGGACCCACTGGGCGTAGTAGGAAAAGAAACCCAAGCACCGTTTGAGGGCCTTGGGGCAATGGGGGAGGGGGAGTTCTAAGAGGGGGCGCATACAGTCTGGGTCTGGGCCCAGGACTCCATTTTCCACGACATAGCCGAGGATGGCTAGTCTGGTTGTGCGGAAAACGCATTTCTCCTTGTTATACGTGAGATTCAGTTTCTGTGCCGTCTGGAGAAAACGGTGGAGGTTGGCGTTGTGGTCCTGCTGGTCATAGCCGCAGATGGTGACATTGTCCAAGTACGGAAACGTGGCCCGCAGCCTGTACTGGTCCACCATTCGGTCCATTGCTTGTTGGAACACCGAGACCCCATTAGTGACGCCGAAAGGGACCCGGAGGAAATGGAAGAGGCGGCCATCGGCCTCGAATGCCGTGTAGTGGCGGTCCTCCGGGCGGATTGGGAGCTGGTGGTATGCAGACTTCTGATCCACCGTGGAAAAGAGCCGGTACTGGGCGATCTGGTTTACCATGTCTGCAATCCTGGGGAGGGGATACGCGTTGAGGAGCGTAAATCTATGGTCTGACTATAGTCGACAACCATGCAGAATTTTTCCCCGGTCTTAGTGACCACCACCTGAGCTCTCCAGGGACTATTGCTGGCCTCTATAATCCCCTCACTGAGAAACTTTCGGACCTCTGCTCTGATAAATACCCTATCCTGCAGGCTATACCGCCTGCTACGAGTGGCTACGGGTTTACAGTCCTTTGTGGGATTGGCGAAGAGAGGAGGGGGGATTCGCAGCGTAGCGAGGCTGCAGATAGTGAGTGGGGGCAGGGGCCCGCCGAAGCTGAGGGTGAGGCTCTTGAGGTTACATTGAAAGTCTAGGCCTAATAAGAGTGGCGCGCAGAGGTCGGGCAAAATGTAGAGTTTGAATTTTGAGTAGCTAGCGCCTCGGATTGTGAGTGTCGCGGCGGTACGCCCCTGGATCTGGACCGAATGGGAGCCTGAAGCGAGCGAGATAGTTTGCTGCGCGGGGAAAACGGGGAGCGAACAGCGTCTTCCCAGGTCTGGATGTATGAAGCTCTCAGTGCTCCTGGAGTCGAAGAGGCATGGCGTTTTGTACCCGTTGATTTGGACCTCTGCCATCGAATTTCGCAGATGCTTCGGGCGTGATTGGTCCAGAGTGACTGCGCTGAGTTGCGGGTAGTCGGCAGCTCGATCAGTTGTGCTGGAGTGGCCCCGTGATGACTGCCCTCTGAGTTCATAGTCGTATTCTTCCGATGAGTTGTCCGAGCGCGGAGATGCAGGTCAGGCCCGTGGATCACACGTGGCGGGCGGCGAGGAAGGTGGCATCCAAGATGGCGGCCCCCATGAGTCGCACGTGGCCGGCCGCGTGGTGGAGGTTTGCCAAGATGGCGGCCCCCATGGATCGCACGTGGCTGGAGGTGGTGGAGTCGGGGCATAGGCCGCAGCGTTTCGGGGCCCGCGGGCCTGCGGGTGTGGGGAGCAGGTCGTGCCGCTGGGGAGTTGGAAGCTGGGGCCCTTTTTGCGAGGCACACTCTTGCGTAATGGCCTTTCTGCCCGCAGCTGCTGCAGGTCTCGTTGCGGGCCGGGCAGTGCTACCGCGGGTGCTGGTCTGGCCGCAGAAATGGCAGGCTGGAGCAGCATAGTGGCTGGCTGGGGCAGCATGGTGGCTGGGCTGCCGCGTAGCACAGGCCTGGGGGAGTTGCTGGTCGGGGGCCCATGATTGGGTCGCGGGGTCCGCGGGGAACGAGTTAAGGCTACGGAAGGAGACCTCCATCGTGGTCGCAGCTTCCACAGTCGTTTCTAAGTCTTGGGCCCCCTTTTCCAGCATTCATTGGCGCACATAATTAGACCTGAGGCCCGCTACAAACACATCGCGTACAGCAAGTTCTCTGTGTTCAGCTGCGGTAACCGCTTGATAATTACAGTCATTGGACAACTTATTGAGTTCCCTTAGAAATTCAGCGAGTGATTCTGTAGGCCACTGGCAGCGAGTCGTGAACACATGGCGTGCGTAAACTTCGTTAATGGGCCTTACATATGTCTTATCGAGTACTGCTAGCGCTGCAGTATACGAACCGGCCGAGTTTAGTTGCGTAGAGATTCTGTGGCTCACCCTCGCGTGCAGTAGACTTAACTTCTGTTCCTCTGTCGTTTCGGCTGTGCTCGCTTCTGCCAGGTAGGCCTTGAAGCACCGCAGCCAGTGGGAGAAGATTTCTTTAGCCTCTGCATCCTGCGGGTCGAGTTCCAGGCGACCAGGCTTGAGGGCTGATTCCATGATCGATCTTGACTGTTCTTAAGTCGATTAAATTGATGGAACCATCAATTCACCAGACACGTGTTTCCGATATGAATATAGGCTTTAATCGACTTACTACAGAGCCAGCCTGTTACCCGTTGATGAACTCTCAGTGAACTGCAGGCTGACTCTGGACAAGGGTATTTATACAGCAGCACTGGGGGGAGGAGTCGTGGGCGGAGCCAAGGGTGGAGCCCTGTACAAGCTCCTGAGCATTCCCAAAGCTACTCCCCCTAGTGGTCGGATAACGCTACTGCACTTACAAAGACATAGTGTGAATTATCATGTTACATTCACCACAGGAGGTTGGTATATTATGGTCAGTGGGAAACTGGAGGGGGTGCAGGTGGTGTTAGTAAATGTATATGCGCCAAATTGGGATGATGTGGAGTCCAGACCTGGACTTGCACAAGTTGATCATGGGAGGGGACTTCAACACAGTTATGGACCCTGGCTTGGACCAGTCAAGCTCGAAAACGGGCAGGGTGCCAGCAATTGCAAAGGAACTAAGAGGGTTCATGGAGCTGATGGGAGGGGTGGATCCATGGAGGTTTGGGCAGCCGAGGGTGAAGTAGTTCTCCTTACACTCACACGTGCATAAAGTGTACTCCTGGATTGATTTCTTTATTTTGAGCAGGGTGTTGCTGGCTGCGGTGGTGGACACGGGGTATTCGGCGATTACAATCTCAGACCATGCACCGCACTGGGTTGACATGCAGGTTAGTAAAGACAGTAATCAGCACCCGCACTGGAGGTTAGATGTGGGGCTTTTGGCGGATGAAGGGGTGTGCGAACGGCTGAGGAAATATATTCAGAGCTACTGCAGGTCAATGACACGGGGGAAATTTCAGAAGTGGTGGTGTGGGAAGCACTGAAGGCGGTGGTCGGGGGGGAGCTGATTTTGATCCGGGTACATAGGGAGAAGGTGGACAGGGCAGAAACGGACCGACTGATAAAGGAGATACTACATATTGATAGGTATGCGGAGACCCCAGAGGCAGGGCTTTTAAGGTAACGGCGGAGGTTACAGGCGGAGTTTAGCTTGCTGACCACAGGGAAGGCGGTGGAGCAGCTGAGAAAGGCGAGGGGGGCGATCTACGAACATGGAGAGAAGGCCAGCAGAATGCTTGCACAGGAAGAGGGAGGCAGTTAGGGAGATAGGGAAAGTAAAGGACGGACATGGGAACCTGGTTGGTGATTCAGTAGGGGGTGAATAAGACGTTTAGGGATTTCTATAGCAGGCTGTACAGGTCGGAGTCCCCTGCAGGGCCGGAGGGGATGAGGCACTTCTTGGAGGGGCAGAATTTCCCAAAGATGGACGGGGAGCGGGTAGAAGGACTGGGTGCTCCGATCGGGTTGGAAGAGATAGTGGATGGTTTGAAGGCTATGCAGTCGGGTAAAGCCCCAGGGCTGGACGGGTACCCAGTGGAGTTCTATAAAACGATTTCTGGGATATTCGGGCCGGTGTGGGGGGGGGGGGGGGGGGGGGTGTGTTGGAGCACAGAGTTTTGCTTCTGTACGATTCGGACCCAATAGAGGGGATGGAAGAAATCATGAGGGCTTTCGGGGAATTTGGCCGGTTTTCAGGGTATAAGCTTAATATGGGAAAGAGTGAGATGTTTGTGGTCTAGGCAAGGGGACAGGAGAGGCAACTGAGAGAGCTGCCTTTCAGGTTAGTAAAGGGAAGCTTTAGGTACCTAGGCATTCAAGTGGTGCGGAATGGGACCAGCTATATAAATTGAATCTGGCCTGGCTGATGGACCAAATGAAGGACGATTTTCGGAGGTGGGACGCGCTTCCGTTGTCTCTGGCTGGGAGGGTGCAAACAGTGAAGATGATGGTCCTCCCGAGATTCCTATTTGTATGTCAGTGTCTCCCCATTTTCATTCTGCAGTCCTTTTTCAAACAGGTCAACAGGGTGATCACTGGCTTCATTTGGGCGGGCAAGACCCCGCAGGTAAGGAAGGTAATGCTTGAGCGGAGTCGGGGAAAGGGCGGGCTGGCGCTGCCAAATTTTAGTAACTAATATAGCCATGATCAGGAAGCGGGTGGTGGGGAAGGGGTCGGCATGGGTGCGCCTGGAGGCGGCTTCATGTAAGGGCACCAGTTTGGGAACGTTGGTAACTACGCCTCTGCTGTTCCCAGCGGCACGGTACTCCACAAGTCCAGTGGTGGTGACGGCCCTGAGAGTTTGAGGGCAGTGAGGCAGCATGTGGGAGCAGTGGGAGCATCGGTTTGGGCCCCTTTTGTGAAGGCCACAAAAAATCCAGCTGGTTTCTCAGTTCCCTCTGGCACACATTTGGCGCAGAGTGTTTGTGTGGGTACAGCTTTCTCCAACCTTGGAGGATTTCAAATGGACACGGTCAAGACAAAGAAGCCTTGGATGTGTTTGACTGAACCAGGAAGACCATCACCAGCCACAGCAGCAATGACCTAAGATAGGGTGGGATCAGTATGTACACAGGTGAGTGTTACACAGTGGGAGGAGAAGGGGAGCAAGGCTGTGGTTCTAGGAAGCATTATCCAATCACAAGGTTTGCAGACACTCGGCTTCCTTAATCTCCAGGAGGAACAATGCCCAACAGGCAGAGATAACTGAGTCAGATGATTTAAAAAAAAAAAATTTTAAGTACCCAATTATTTTTTCCAATTAAGGGGCAATTTAGCGTGGCCAATCCACCTCATCTGCACATCTTTTGGGTTGTGGGGGTGAAACCCGCGCAGACACGGGCAGAATGTGCAAACTCCTCACGGACAGTGACCCAGGGCCGGGATTCGAACCCGGGTCCTCAGCACTATAGGCAGCAATGCTAACCATTGCCCCACCGTGCTGCCCTCCGAGTCAGATGATTAAATATTTAAAAGTTCTTAAATATCTCCTTAAAGTTCTGCTACTGCTTCTCTATTGTCCTGCCTTTTAATCTAGTTTTGAAGTTCATTTTAGCAGCCTCTGCTTTCATACCCTTTATTCATGTTTAAAATACTAGTCATAGACCCACACTTCTCCTCTTCAAACTGAATGGTGGTGGTGTAGGGGGGGGCAGGGGGGATGGAACACATATGATCCCAGTGCTAACCACAGCACCACGTGCCACCCTTGCAGATATGAAAGAAGAGTTGAGATCACAATTAGATCAACCATGATCTTATTGAATGGCAGAGCAAGTCGAAGGGCTCCTAAGTCCTACATTCTTATGAGGACATATATCTAGAAGACTTGCTGCCTGCTATATCGGTTGGCCATGCATTACCAGTGGCTTTGAGAATGGCCACTTCCCTCAAAGCTTTGCACCTCTGGGTGATTTTGGAACACCACCAGAGACATTTTCTGCATTCAGTCAGCCAATAATGGTTTTTTTTATTAAAGGCTGGCTATTATGAAAGTTTCCCCTGTGATGACAGAAAGAATGAGGTCCGGTGAGGAATTGTCCTCATGGATGTGCTGCAACACTTGACCTACGTGTGTCTTTCTCAAGGGCACTTAGGGATGTGCAATAAATTCTGACCTTACCACCATTCCATGAATAAATAATTTTAAAATATATCCTGAACAACTCCAATTTTCAGTTGTGGACTGTTGCTGTGTGTGTGCATCACACCCAATGTGCATTTTGGGAATCCTAACGACTTAGTCAAAATTAATTGTTGAAGAAACAGACATAGTGCTGAAGATTCTTATCTTGCACTCATCAGGACAGATTTGCAAGAATATCAAATCCGAAGGTGAACAACAGTTTATAGTGCTCTCTTCTCATACAGTAGAAATTGTTGTTCCCTTTGAGATTTTTTTTTCATAAATTTAGAGTACCCAATTAATTTTTTCCAATTCAGGGGCAATTTAGCGTGGCCAATCCACCTACCCTGCACATCTTTGGGTTGTGGGGGCGGAACCCGTGCAAACACGGGGAGAATGTGCAAACTCCACGCGGACAGTGACCCAGAGCCAGGATCGAACCTGGGACCTCGGCGCCGTGAGGCAGCAGGGCTAACCCACTGCGCCACCGTGCTGCCCTGTTCCCTTTGAGATTTGGCATTCTTGCGAATCTTTCCGGATGAGTGCAAGTTGAGAAGTTTTGACAGCTTCTTGGGACTTCCAGTGGGGGCCATGGAGTGAGTGGTTGCACATTTAGTAGCTCCAACACAAGGTGGATTTTTTTGGTCTTTCACGTTTGAAGGGTGTAGTATTGAGGGGCAAAAGGTGCAATAGTTCCCAGGCAAGGCAATACTCCTCTGGTGTACCCACACAAACACTCAATGTGTGCGTGAGGGAACTGAGAAACCAGCTGCAATAAATGAGGTTTTATTCAGATGGGACAATGAGAAATTTAAATACTCAGTCGAACTGTTGCCCCAACTCTCCTCAGTTTCTCTGGCCAGTTTTGCTTGCTATCCTGTGAAATTTAAATACCTACCAGTCTTCTATGTATCAGTTTCTCAACAGCATCTAACCAAATCCAGAGGTGGATGCTCTGGGGCCCGATTGCGCATTCACTCTGTAAATCACAAATCTTTACTTCACCAACCCATTCCCAAACCACCAATGTTAAGGGTTAAAATCCCTCTCAGTTAGTCCAAACTCCTTGTAGCACTTCCAAGATCTTGGAGCTGGTCTCTGACAAATGCAACAATCCCCAAGGATTCTCAATCAGCAAATCAGTGTGAATTTAGACCAGCAAAGCAAGGGAAAGTCCCTAATCCATTGCACAATTCTTCCAAATGTCCAAAGCAGAGATTTTATCTAAAAATCAAAGGGATTATTTCCCAGGAGTCTGACAATTAGGTGAATCATATCTACACTCATGCAGATATCATGTCTCTTGGTTATTTATTGAGTCATTGGTTTCAGACACCTGGCCACAACAGAAACCATTCTAAATGCCCAACCACTAGCATTTCAATGATGTAACTGATAAACTAAACAAATTTGGCCAGCACCCTTTCCAATCTGGCAGGACAGTCAGCAGCTACCCTCAGAAAGTAATAGCTATCTCTAAAGCAGTGTTCTTCAAAGTCGGGGGCGCGACCCGCGGGTGGGTCACGGGCGGGTGTCAGGAGGGTCACGGAGCCGTTGTCCGTGGCGCTCGCGATCGCGCAAATCCCCGCGCAGCAGCCGGCTTTTCATAACGGCAGCTGCAAGCAGCCGTGAGCATGTTAAAAAAAAAATTTGGCCGCATTGCGCATGCGTGCACGATGATCGGCATGCATGTGCATTCCACGAACATGCTTAAAAAATTTTGCCGCATTGCACATGCGCGTCGATAATGGGGCTATGTTTTTGAACGGTTGCAGCTTTTTGTTTTACAAGTTCTGTAGTGGTTTTTATTCATTTATTTTATTCATTTGATTTTTATTTTTTTCATTTATTTTATTCATTTTATTTGTTTTACAAGTTCGGGGGGGGGGGGTTTATTCATTTTTTTCATTCTTTTATTCATTTTATTTTTTTTACAAGTTCGGGGTGTTTTATTAATTTTTTTCATTTATTTTACTCATTTTATTTTTTATTTTATTTACAAGTTCGGGGCGGGGGTTTATTTGATAAAACTTTACAGGAAAAAAATTCAGAACTTTGGACAGATGGAGACTCCATACTTCCGACACAGGAAGGCTTCACCTTCATCCAACAGTTTCCATTGGAGGAGCGTTTACGCGGGCCAATGGGACCCAAAACCATTTCCTCCATTTTTGGCAGCAGCAAACAAGGTAAGAGAAAATGGTGGGTCGCGCAGGTCGGCCGGTGTGGGTCGCGAAGGTCGGCTAGGTTGGGTCCTGAAGGTTGGCCGGTTGCTAAAAATGGGTCCCCGGAAAGAAAGTATGAAGAATACTGCTTTAAAGAGCTTAATATATTCCGTCTCTCTCCTAACGTTACAACAAAACAACAGTGCCTTCACAGCTAACTGAAACCAATTTTGAAACACATTTACATTGCTGATTCTAAAGTCCTGTTAAAACAGCAATAACCATTCTGCAGAAATTGTCTTTTGCCAAAACTGGAGAATTCCTGTTCTTCCTTCCAACGGAGCCCGGCAGAATGTTAAAGCCTAGCTTGGCGTCACCACGATTGCTCTCGTTCCCTCTCCCTATTTTTCACTCTACCCTACATTCTCCCTCTCTCTGTCCCTACCCTTTCCTATCTCTGTGCCATTCTCACTCACTCGTTCTCTTGGTGTGAACAGGTAAACCCTTCCCTCAGTTCCACTTAATAATCACACAGTTGGACCTGTGGCAATTACTTTCAAGCTCTGACTTGGGCCCTCCGGATAATTAGCGTAATCTGTAAACGGCTGCAGGCTGCTCCAAGAGGGAAGCAAGTAGGCTAAGGAAGATAAGTGATTTAAATGAACCTCTGATCTAAAGATTTGAAGCATCTTGTTCTACCTCAGCGCCCTGTCAGCCATGAAGGCTAAACCTGAAGCAAGTCATACACAGGCTACTCATCAGCACCTCTGAGTGGTCATAGCAAGAACTGCACTGGAAAATTCCCAAAGTAACAGTGAAGGAATTGGCAGCTGGATCAAGAAGGGAAGATAACTTTTTTTTTGCATTCCCTGTCTAGTTTAATCTCATTGGCTCCCCATAACCTTTACTCACACAGATAGTCTAATCCTACTTTCCTGCTCGTTGCCCAGGTCTATTAATACCACACCCACGCATCTGCTTGCAATCCATCACCTGTTAATATTCCATGCAGACCCACCTGTTTGCTTCACCTATCCCACCCAGTCTAATCCTTTATTCACTCCCTATTGCTTTAAATATAGGAACAGGAGAAGACCATCAGGGCTGATCCGTATCTTAAGCACTGCTGTCTCAGAGCACAAGAGACCCGGGTTCAATTCCAGCCATGGGTGACTGTGTAGGGCTTGCACTTTCTCCCCATGTCTATGTGGGTTTTCTCTCTGTGCTCCGGTTTCCGCCCACAGTCCAAAGATGTGCAGGTTAGGTGGATTGGCCATGCTAAATTGCCCCGTAGTATCCAAAGATGTGTAGGGCCTAAGTAGGGTGCTCTTTTGGAGGGTCAGTGCAGACTCAATGGGCCATATGGCCTCCTTCTGCACTGTAAGGATTCTATCTCAAAACTACATTTACCCACTGAGGCTCCATAATCCTTAGTATCATTTGTGGTGATATGCATCACTGTAAATACACTACGACTAAGTAAACACTAGAGGGAGCACCAGAGACATCATGACATACAGACATACAGCTAATGAACACATAGAATAGGACACGACCAATGAGCAGTCAAGACACCCAGAGGTGACACTACCAGAAGGGGGCATTACACAACCCATATATAAAAGGACAGGGCACACATGCTCTGCCTCTTTCCACAGGCAACACTTAGAGAGTAGGACAGGGGAAGATCAGAAGCATTACACCCACCACGTGGCTTAGAGCAGACTGGTTAGTTAGACTGAGTTACCATAGCAAGATTAGCAGGAGAGTCAAACTCATAGAGAACTGTGCTAATGGTTCAATGAATCACATTGAACTTACTTCAAAGTCTTTGGTCAAAGCTGCATTGAGTTGCAGCCTGTGTTATCCCAGAGTACATAACACATCACCATTGACTACCAAAAATCTAGCCTTCAGCTGATTCCCAGCCACAATAACACTTTGAGGGAAGTAAGTCCCAGATTTCAACAGTCCTTTGTGCGAAGTAGTGATTCCCGACACCACCCTTGAATGGCCTGACTCTGATTTTAAGATTATGCCCCCTTGTCCGGGACTCCCCAACATAAGGAATTGTTTCCCTCGATCTACCCTATTAATTCTGTTAATCATCTTGAACGCATCAGTCAGATCCCCCTTTAATCTTTTGTATTTAAGGGAATAAATGTAATCTGTTCTCATAGTTTAAGCCTGTCGACCCCAATAGCATTCTGGCGGATGTTTGTAGGTCTTCACTTCCAAGGCCAGTACATTCATGATGAGGTGTGGTGCCAGAAATGAGTACCAAAAGGCAGCACGGTGGCCTAGTGGTTAGCACAACCGCCTCACGGCGCTGAGGTCCCAGGTTCGATCCCGGCTCTGGGTCACTGTCCGTGTGGAGTTTGCACATTCTCCCCGTGTCTGCGTGGGTTTCGCCCCCACAACCCAAAAATGTGCAGAGTAGGTGGATTGGCCACGCTAAATTGCCCCTTAATTGGAAAAAATAATTGGGTAATCTAAATTTATTAAAAAAAAAAGAAATGAGTACCAGACTCCAGATGAGACCTATCAAGATCTTCATAGAACTGCATAACTTCCACTCCTTTGTATCTCGGCTCTCTTAAGGTTAGAGCTAATATTCCATTCATCTTTAAAATTATATTTTCTAGTTTGCACATTATCCCCATATCTGCGTGGGTTTCCTCCAGGTGCTCCAGTTTCCTCCCACAGTCCAAAGAACTGCAGGTTAGGTGGATTGGCCATGCTAAACTTGTCCCTGAGTGTCTAAAGGATATGTAGGGTTATAGGGTTACAAGGATAGGGCTGGGCGTGGGCCTCGGTAGGGTACTCTTTCAGAGGATCGGCACAGACCTCATGGGCTGAATGGCCTCCTTCTGCGCCGTAGGGATGTTTTTTTTATGATACCTGACCATGAATGTGTGGTGAATTCTCTGCTTGCACCCCTAAACCTGTAAGATACATGCTTTCCATTGCAACAGGTGGAGGCTAATAGGCTTAACATTTTGTTGTTTATTTATTTTACCCTTATTAAGTAATACAATGACATGCGCAATTTTCCAATCCAAACTAAGGTGACAATTCCTGAATCAAGAATTTTGAAAGATATGTAAGTATTTAAGATCCTGAATGGTCTTGAGAAGGTGGACATGGAAAGGATGTTTCCTCTTGTGGGTAAGTCCAGAAACATCACATCCTCACTGTGAAGACAGCTACAAAGTATCTGACATGTCCGGCAATTTAAATTGTGTCACTTGCATCAATCTTCAAGGCACTCATTTTATTCTCAACCAACTGTTCTCTTCATTCCCCAACAAATCTAACCCCTCATTCCACATACCCCAAAATATCACTCTGCAAACATTCCTTTTAAAGGTATTTACAGATCCTCTTCAGTGGTTTGCGGCAATGATCAGTGCAAATGAATTTTCTCGGTTTACCTTTCTGTAACCCATCATAATATTCCAGAGCACTATTGGATCACTCCTCGATTCTCTCTGCTTGAGTGAAAAATCTCCAGCCTCTCAAGTAGCCCTCTATAAACTGTATCCCCTCATCTAAGAATCCAGTAAGAATCCTGCAAATGTACACAGTTTCTTTCTTATTACTTTTATAACGTTGCTACAATGAGGTGCATGATGTGTTGGGCAGGCTGGGTCGATGTGGACTGCACTTGATGCAGTGTAGCAAGAGACAGACCCCCAACATTTGATAAGATGCAACACAATGTTATTTAACGTCTTAACTATTATACATGTTCAACTGTGGGTTGACACGATGCTGACTTGACTGGAGACCTGATACTAGCCTAACCAGACTTACTAGCTACCACATGGTGTTTGCACTGACTAGCTCACGAGCTCTGACTGTCTCAGAGGCTGGGTCCCGAGAGAGCGGGAAACCTGGTGCCCTCTGTCTTTATAGTGGTAGTGTCCTGTCTGGTGATTGGCTGCTCTGTTCTGTGTGCTTACTGGTCATTCTATGTGTCAATCAGTGCCTGTCTGCACTCCATTATATACAAAGATGTATATTATGACAGTGCAATGGTAGCAATTCTTGCCTCTGAGCCCCACTCCAGGGCTTGAGCACAAACATTCAACAATTTGATGAAAAATCTAGGCTGATACTTTGGTTCATCATTGAAGGAGTGCTGCACTGTCAGAGGTGCCATCTTTTGAATAAAATGTTAAACAGAGGCCACATCTACTCTCTCAAGTGGATGTAAAAGATCCCAGTGAAAGGTTTTGAAGAGCAAGCCAGTTTCCCCTGGTGATCTGGACAATATTTATCTCTAGTTCGCGTCACAAAAACAGTGCCTGGTCACTACCACATTGCTGCTTCTGGGAGCTTGCTGTGTGTAAATTGACTGCCATGTTTCCTACGTTAGAACAGTGTCGCCACTTCAGATAAACATTTGTGGCTTTAAAGAGCTCGAAGGATTTCCTGTGGTGGCAAACGGCACTATAGAGATGCACGTTTTTAAAAATAAATTTTGAGCACCAATTTCTATTTTCCAATTAAGGAGCAATGTTTGCGTGGCCATTTCACCTAGCCTGCACATTTTTGGGTTGTGGGAGTGAGACCCACACAGACACGGGGACAATGTTCAAACGCCACACTCCACATGCAGTGACCTGGGATGCATGTTTTGCTTTAACTGCAGCCCAAAGTCTGGCTGCCTTCTTATATCACTCCACCAAGCATAAATTGTTTTTCTGAGGGCAGCACGGTGGCCTAGTGGGTTAGCCCTGCTGCCTCACAGCGCCAAGGTGCCAGGTTCGATCCTGGCTCTGGGTCACTGTCTGTGTGGAGTTTGCACATTCTCTCCACAACCCAAAAATGTGCAGGCTAGGTGGATTGGCCACGCTAAATTGCCCCTTATTTGGGAAAAAAATAATTGGGTACTCTAAATTTATTTTTTGAAAAAAAATCCTTGTTGTGACCTTATTGAGTTCTGCTGCCACTAATTAACAAACTGTATATCTTCTCATTGCCACCTGCTTAACTGAAAGCAAAGGCAACCAAAGGATAAGGCAGACAGACTGGGAACCAAGTACCTGGCAATATTGGCTGCTGAATCTGCGCTGAGAGCTCCCTCCAGTGGCTTTAACATGTTGCTCGGCATCATATTCAAAGCAACTACGACAAGAATCTGCAATACTACCACAAGCATCATCCACAGAGTGACATTCAGACAGGACAATTATGGTATGTATAAAAAAACAACAATCACACCCAGGGCTCATCATTCGTCGACGAAAGGCTTGGTGGAAACTGGGAATCATATCTGTTGCATCATCTGATGCAAGAGAAGGAGCGTGATTGGATTTTGGGAAGTGATGCTCCAGCAGCCAATAGATGATCTCTGTTTGGTATCACATACTTACGGCGTGATTCTCCGCTCCCCAGACCGGGTGGGAGAATCAAGGGAGGGCCGCTCTGGCACCCCCCGCGATTCTCCCACCCCCCCAAAATGGCGTGTCACGTTTTGCGATGGGCCGAGCGGCCTGACATACCAGACCCGTTCACGCCGGCGGCAACCACACCTGGTCGCTGCCGGCGTGAACAGTGCGTGACAGGTAAGTGTGGGGCCTGCGGGGGGATCGAGCACCACGGCCGTGCTCGGGAGGGGACTGGCCCGCCGCCCCGCAAGATCAAGCCGCCATGTCTTGCGGGGCAGCGGAGGGGAAGACGGCAACCTGCGCATGCGCGGCTGATGTCACTTAGGCATTGCCGGCCGTGTCATTTTCGGCGCGCCGCCTTGACGCAAGCGTCAAAGCCCGGCGACCGAGTTTCCCGCAACGCCACTCTTAGCCCCCCTGGGGGGGGGGGGGGGGGGGGAGAGAATAGGGGGTGAGGAGCGGCCTCCGACGCCGGCGTGAAACACTCCGGGTTTCACGCCGGCGTCGGCCGTTGCAGAGAATTTCGCCCTTAGACTTGCACTTGGGTGAGGCGCTGGGGCCTATTTTGAGCTTTGGGTAAGTCAGTTATAATGTACAGACTAAATTACATACAATAGTTCAGCAGCAAGCTTTTCTGAATTTAAACTAAACAAGGCTGTTTATTCTCACATACTTATCCCAAATTTGTTTAAAAAATCAATTAAGGGGCAATTTAGCGTGGTCAATCCATCTACCCTGCACATCTTTGGGTTGTGGGGGTGAGACCGATGCAGACACGGGGAGAATGTGCAAACTTCACATGAATAGTGACCCGGGGCCAGGATCAAACCCAGGTCCTCGGCGCATGAGGCAGCAGTGCTAACCACTGTGCCACACCACTTATCTCAAATTAGCACAACATCACACATTCGGTCTCACGCTTTCACGCACATACACAAAGATTAGATAAAGAAAATGCATGTCTACAAATTACAGTTAATTCAGTCTCTGATTTACAATTTCTGGTCTCTTTTTTTTTATAAATTTAGATTACCCAATTAATTTTTTCTATTAAGGGGCAATTTAGCGTGGCCAATCCACCTACTCTGCACATTTTTGGGTTGTGGGGGCGAAACCCACGCAGACACGGGGAGAATGTGCAAACTCCACACGGACAGTGACCCAGAGCCGGGATCGAACCTGGGACCTTGGCGCCGTGAGGCGGTTGTGCTAACCACTAGGCCACCGTGCTGCCCCCAATTTCTGGTCTCTTGTATGGTCTATTGAATGGCTTTGAAGATTTAAAGTTGAAGTGAGGGTCTTGTGAAGCAAAAGGTTCACAGAAGATTGCGAGGTTTCTTGTAGTCAAATATCTAGGAGGCTGGTCCTCAGTTAAACTTTGAAACTGGAACAGGTTATGTATTTTAGCTGCTTGAAGACTTGCAGCTAATTTCAGGGTCTATTTTTCAGACTGGTTATGGGTGATGGCTCTAATGGATTTGCCCAAGTCCTGGGTTAAAAAGGATGCAGTCCCTGAAACCAGTTAACCAGTTTTGAACACATGACTGCTGGGTTAACAATTCTGAGGCTCACGTAGCCTAATTTGGCAGAAAAGGCCTTTGTGATTCAATGGGATGTTGAGAATATTGAGTTTCGATCTTCCCTTTTGTCCAGTGAGAACAGGCAGTTTGGAAACTCTTCAGGCATTGGCCCATCCTTAAACAATGGGATGTGTGAATTTCACAAATGGCTGCGAGGAACTGTCATCAATGTACAGTACGATGGCAGCACGGTGCACAGTGGTTATCACTGCTGCCTCACAGCGCCGAGGTCCCAGGTTCAATTCTAACTCTGGGTCACTGTCCATGTGGAGTTTGCACATTCTCCCTGTGTTTGCATGGGTTTCACCCCCCACAACCCAAAGATGTGCAGAGTAGATGGATTGGCCACACTAAATTGCCCCTTAATTGTAAAAAATGAATTGGGTACTCTAAAAATTTTTTTTAAAAGTGGGCTAGTCAACGGAAGCCAGGTGGGGGTTTCATAGAGTTAGATTAGAGCAGGGGTTAAGTGGTATACTGGGGGGGGGGGGTTGATCTTCTGACGAGGATAGAAACCGGACATGGCAACAGTGAGGAGGTCATGGGTGGAGCCGGCCATGAGGCGGGCCAGAGGAAGTGCGACACATAGCTGGGGGGCTGGCCAAGGAAAGGGGATGACTGATCGGCAAATGGGGGGGTGCGAAGTGCCCCCCAACCGGGCTGATCACCTGGAATGTTAGAGGGCTAAATGGGCCAGTGAAGAGGGCACGTGTGTTTGCGTATTTGCGGGTTCTGAAGGCGGACGTAGTCATGCTGCAGGAGACGCACCTGAAAGTGGCAGATCAGGTTAGGTTGAGGAAGGGCTGGGTCAGTCAGGTCTTTCATTCGGCGCTCAACACCAAGACTAGGGGGGCTGTGATCCTGATTAATAAAAGGATTAATTTGAGGCGGAGGGCACAGTTGCAGACGGGAGCGGCAGGTTTGTTATTGTGAGGGGTAAGCTCGAAGGGGTGAGAGTAGTCTTGGTCAGTGTGTATGCCCCTAATTGGGACGATGTGGATTTTATCAGCAGGTTGCTAGGGAAGATCCCCGACTTGGACTCACGCAAACTGATCATGGGTGGGGACTTTAACACAGTCCTGGACCCGAGCCTGGATCGGTCGTCTTCAAAAACGGGCTGATCTCAATCCGGGCCCATAGGGACAGGGCAGACAGGGCAGAAACGGACCGACTGGTTCAGGAAATTCTACGGATGGACAGGAGCTACGCGGAGTCCCCAAGGCCAGAGTTACTCATGAAACGACAGAGGCTGCAGGCCGAATTTAGGGTGCTGACTACAGGCAAGGCTATAGAGCAGCTTAGAAAGGCAAAAGGCGTGATATATGAGCATGGAGAAAAGGCCAGAAGAATGCTCACGCAACAACTAAGGAAGGGAGAAGCGGCTAGGGAGATAGGAAGGATAGCGGATGGGGAGGGAAATCTGGTGTGGGGCCCGGCAGGACTGAACAAGGTGTTTAGGGGCTTTTACAGTAAGCTATACACTTCGGAACCCCCCAGGGGACCGGAGGGGATAAGACGATTCCTGGACGGACTGACATTCCCAAGAGTGGGTACGGAGTTTGTAGACGGACAGGGGACCCTAGTTGGGATCGAGGAGGTACTGGGGGGCCTGAAGGTCATGCAGTCGGGTAAAGCCCCGGGGCCGGATGGGTATCCGGTGGAGTTTTACAAAACGTTTGCGAGATAGTGGGGCCGGTGCTGGTCAGGGTTTTTAACAAGGCAAGAGACAGAGGGGTTGTACCCCCGACGATGTCGCAGGCCACTATTTCGCTTATTCTGAAACAGGATAAAGACCCAGGGGCCTGTGGGTCTTATAGGCCGATTTATTTGATCAACGCAACCGCTAAGTTACTGGTCAAGATCTTGGCGACTAGAATTAAGGACTGTGTACCGGACGTAATTGCGGAGGACCAATCTGGGTTCGTAAGGGGTGGGCAACTGGCGGCCAATCTAAGAAGTCTGCTTAATGTGATCATGATGCCCCCGGAGAGCAGGGAGGCAGAGATAGTGGTAGCTATGGATGCGGAAAAGGCTTTTGACCGGGTCGAGTGGGACTATCTGTGGGAGGTGCTGGGAAGGTTTGGGTTCGGGGAGGGGTTCATACCAGGCCTCGGAGGCCAGTGTAAGGATGAACAGGATGACATCAGATTACTTCAGACTACACCGCGGAACAAGACAGGGTTGCCCTCTCTCCCCACTGTTGTTCGCGGTGGCCATAGAGCCGCTGGCAATTGCTCTGAGAGCTTCAAAGGACTGGAAAGGGCTGGTCGGGGGGGGGGGAGTGGAACATAAAGTCTCATTATCCGCGGATGACCTGTTATAGGTAGCGGACCCAATGACGGGGATGGATGGCATCATGGAAACCCTGAGGGAACTTGGCCGGTTTTCAGGATATAAATTGAACATGGCTAAGAGCGAGTTGTTCATAATTCAGGCGAGGGAGCAGGAGAGTAGGCTGAAGGGGTTGCCGTTCAGGCTGGTAGGAGAAAGCTTTAGGTACTTGGGGATACAGGTGGCATGGGACTGGGGCAAGTTGCATAAGCTCAACCTGTCCCGATTGGTGGAACGAGTGAGGGAGGAGGTTCGGAGTTGGAATGCTCTCCCGCTGTCACTAGCAGGGAGGGTGCAGACTGTTAAGGTGACGATTCTCCCGAGATTCTTGTTCATATTCCAGTGTCTCCCCATTTTCATCCCGAGGTCCTTCTTTAAGAGGCTGAATGAAATTATCCTGGGATTTGTCTGGGTGGGGAAGTCCCCGCGGGTGAGGAAGGTCATGCTCAGCAGATAGAGGACGGGACTTGGGCGGATACCTTGGAGAGAGTTAACTCTTCCTCCTCATGTGCGAGGCTTAGTCTCATCCAATTTAAGGTGCTGCACCGGGCCCATATGTCCGAGACCAGGATGAGTAAGTTCTTTGGGGGTGAGTCCAGCGGACCACGCCCATATGTTCTGTGCATGCCCAGCACTGGAAGAATTCTGGAAGGGGGTGGCGGAGACGGTGTCGAGGGTGGCTGGATCCAGGGTCAAACCAGGGTGGGGACTCGCGATCTTTGGAGTTGCGGTAGAGCCGGGAGTACAGGAGGCGAAAGAGGCCGGTGTCCTGGCCTTTGCGTCCCTAGTAGCCCGCCGAAGGATTCTGCTACAGTGGAAGGATGCAAGGCCCCCAAGCGTGGAGACCTGGATCAGTGACATGGCGGGATTTATAAAATTGGAAAAGGTCAAATTTGCCCTGAGAGGATCAATACAAGGGTTCTATAAACGATGGCAGCCTTTTCTGGACTTCCTAGCTCAGAGATAGGTAACTTGGTCAATAGCAGCAGCAACCCGGGGGGGGGGGAGGGGGGGGGTGCACTATTGTAGTGTCTATTCTGTAACTTTATAGTGTGTTAATTTGCGTTGTTAAAATGCTGTGTTGTTCATGGAGGTGGGGCGAATGCATTTGATTGTTAATATTATTGTTATTTTCGGTATTTTACTAAGGTGTGTCAATGTTGTATAAAATCAAAATTTTTCAATAAAAATTATTTCAAAAAAAAGAGGAAGGTCATGCTCGAAAGGAGCAGAGGGGAGGGGGGCTAGCGTTGCCCAACTTTAGCAACTACTACTGGGCGGCCAACATAGCGATGATAAGGAAATGGATGGTGGGCACGGGGTCGGTCTGGGAGCGGATGGAGGCTGCTTCGTGCAGGGGCACCAGTTTGGCAGCCCTGGTTACGGTGCCCCTGCCGTTCCTGCTGGCACGGTACTCCACCAACGGATCTGGGGCCAGTGGAGGAGGTATATAGGGGACGTGAGAGCATCAGTGTGGACTCCAATCTGTGGCAATCACCGATTTGCCGCGGGGAACATGGACGGTGGGTATCGACTGTGGCGGAGAGCGGGGATTGTGAGGGTGGGTGATCTGTTCCTGGAAGGGAGCTTTCCGAGCATGAGGGCGCTGGAGGAGAAGTTTGGGCTGGCAGGAGGGAATGACTTTAGACAACTACAGGTGCGGGATTTCGTGCGCAGACTGGTGCCGTCCTTCCCACGCCTCCTGCCAAAGGGGAGGCAGGACAGGGTAGTTTCTAGGGGAGAGGTAGGCGAGGGTAGAGTCTCAGATATTTACAAAGAACTAATGGGAGCAGAGGATACACAGACTGATGACCTGAAGCTTAAGTGGGAAGAAGAGCTCGGGGTGGGGGGGGAGATGGAGGACGCTAGTTGGGCAGAAGCTCTGAGCAGAGTAAATACGACCGCAACATGCGCCAGGCTCAGTCTGATCCAGTTTAAGGTCGTGCATTGGGCCCACATGACGGTGGTCCGGATGAGTAAATGTTTCGGGCTGGAGGACAAGTGTGCTAATCATATGTTCTGGTCGTGCCCTAGACTCATGTGGATGCACGGACATCATGTCCCTGGTATTGAAAACTGGAGTGGCAATGAGCCCTGAGGTGGCAATCTTTGGGGTGTCAGAGGACCCGGGAGTCCAGGAGGAGAAGGAGGCCGATGACTTGGCCTTTGCTTCCCTGGTAGCCCGGCGACGAATACTGCTGGCATGGAGGGACTCAAAGCCCCCGAAGACCGAAGCATGGCTATTGGACATGGCGAGCTATCTCGGTCTAGAAAAGGTTAAATTCGCCTTGAGAGGTTCATTATCGGGGTTCGCCCGGAGGTGGCAGCCATTCATTGACTTCTTCGCGGAGAATAAATCATCAGCCGGGGGGGGGGGGGGGGGGGGGGGGGGGGATTTCTAGGATAGTGTAGAGTAGGGGGTGGTTTAGGCAGGTCCTTGCGAGAATGGAGTCGCGGTTTGCACTATGGGTTATTTGCTTTTCCTTTTGTGCGGTACTATACAATGCCATTGTTTTATATGCCAAAAATACCTCAATAAAATTGTTTATATAATTTTTTTAAAATCAATGTCCATATTCAATTAGGTATTCCTGGAGATTTGATTGTCTGTAGTATAATTACCAAAAGTCACATGATTTGCAGTAGCCATCTTAACAGTTTGTGTCCAAATTTTTAAAAGCATTGACTGAAAGTTTATAATATGACATGCCAGTACTCACCTGAGACAGTGTAGTTTGGGTTCGACCTCTGGACTGTACACTGTTGTATGATCTCATTCATGCACCAGGAATAATGCCTTTGGCCGCAACACCTTAAGCTAATGAGATGAAGTTTATAGCCATGGTTTCTTGCTCATCTTGGCTAGTGACACTTGCTGGGAAGTCTATGCTTTTCTCATCTGGAGGTCATCCTGTTGAACATGAAAAGGTTTGGTGTGAGGGACAGATGTAGCCCAGGAGAAACTTGAGGCTGGGGCTAGGATTTAGGGAATGGCTAAGGATGCAGAAGACAAGAAAGTGGGAATAATGGACACATACTCAAATTGTGGGCTGGGGCTGGTTTAGCACACTGGGCTAAATCGCTGGCTTTTAAAGCAGACCAAGGCAGGCCAGCAGCACGGTTCAATTCCTGTACCAGCCTCCCCGAACAGGCACCGGAATGTGGTGACTAGGGGCTTTTCACAGTAACTTCATTGAAGCCTACTCGTGACAATAAACGATTTTAATTTCATTTTAATTTCAATTGGTAGGATTTCGCCAGTGGTCTTCCGCAGAGCTCTCTACCTGGGCCTCAGCTCTTTAGTATTATTTGAAAATGACTTAGATGGCAAATAGCACATCTGATACCGAAGTTCACTGTTATGTGGTAGAAATTTGTGTGGATGGGAACACAAAGTTACAAATGGAGAGGATTAACTGAGCAGGTAAAACTGACAGATTAAGTTCAATGTGGGAAAGTGCTGAATAATTCACATTGAACATAAGAAAGATTAATGGCAAGAAGTTTGGAACTTTTCACACAGCTAGTGGATAGGTACAAAAGTAATAAAGGCTAATGGAATGCTGGCCTTCATTCGAGAGGGTTGGGTTACAATGGAAGCTACGTTAGTTGTATGAGGTGCTGATAATCCACCATTTAATGGCAACGTTCTTCAGGAAAGCTATATTGGGTTTGGAGGAGTGGAGCACAGATTCACCGGATTAATAGTGGTCCTCAAAAGGTTATGAGGACAAGTTGCATAGACTAGAATCATCTGTACCCCCTTGAGGAAAGAATGTTGAGGGATGGGCAAGGTGAGGTGCTCCCCAGGGTTAAGGGACTAGAGGGAGAGAGAGACAAATTATTTCCTCTGGTGGGGAGTCCAAGGCATAGACCCTTAAGATTAGAGCTAGAACAACCATTTGGGGGAGAGGCCAAGATTTATTTATATAAGGAACACTGGAAAGCTAAAACTCTCTTTCAAAAAGCTTTTGAGGCTGGAAGGTCAACTGAAAATTTCTAAATACAAATTGATAGATTTTTGTTGGTTAAGGATATTAAGGGATATGGAAGCAAAGTAAATTGAGTTAAGAAACAGATCAACCATGTTTTTTTCACTTTTTCTAAAAAAATTTTTAGAGTACTCAATTTGTTTTTTTCCAATTAAGGGCCAATTTAACGTGGCCAATTCACCTAACCAGTACATTGTTGGGTTGTGGGGGCGAAACCCATGCAAACACAGGAGAATGTGCAAACTCCACACGATCAACCATGTTCTAATAGAATATCAGAACAGCTTCAGGGAGCTGAATAGCCTATTCCTCCTCCTCTTCCTATCTCACCACATTCCCCAGGAGGATGTCGGTCCAAGATCTAACAGTGGGTGTGTCGTAGTCAATATTTTCCCCGCTTCTAGACTGTGATAGAAAGATTTAAACATGATTCATTAGGTAAGCAAAACTAAGCTTTATTTACGAATTAGAACTGCTAGCAGTATGGCTGAGACTTGAAGTCAGAAGGCAGTCAAGTACAAACTGCTGGGTCTGTCCCAAGTCTGCAATATCACAAAAGAATAAGATGATTTTTATACATTATAGGATCAAGATAACATGAATACAGCTTGGTCAGGAATTTGATCAAAAGTAAAACATAAGTAATAATCATTACAATGGCGTCACCTTGCTGACCTTTAGGGGACTGGGGTCTCATATTATTATCTTGTCTTTGTTTTAAGAGATGGACACATTTGTTTAAGTACAGGAAGAGAGTTTTTTAGCTTATCGTATGTATTTAGACTGCTCTGGTCTCATGACGAACGCACCTTATCCGAGTTTTAGAGTCAGCCAGTTCTCAGGTCAAGTTGACCTTGGCTGTTTGTATTTGTGCCTTAGGTTATGTGAAGTCAGTTTAAATTCAATTGCACCAAGAAGACTTGACTAGTTTTCCCATCATGCCATTATTTGCTTCGCACAATACCACACTCCCCCCTTTTGTCATATCATGACAACTAGCTAAATAGGTATATCCATAATTCGTTTGAAAATGCATTTACACAAGCAGGCAAGCAATCCTATCCCTAGTGGCATTAGTAGTAGTAGAATAAAGGCCTTAAAGATCCAATCAAATAATCCATTACCCAACCACCCTAGCCAACCCGGCGGGTTATAGTCGTGAAATTCACTGCCAATTTCTTAAATTTGAGCAGCCTGTCTCTTAATATGGTCGGCCAGGTTAGTGATATTTTCAGAGCCATCTGGAATGTAAGTACAGCACTCTTGGCCCACAATAGCGCACGTTCCTCCCTGCGAGGCTAACAGATAATCCAAAGCCAGTCGATTTTGTAATGCCACGGTCCGGACAGCCACTAGCTCAGCTGGGACCTCGGCCAGTGCCTGTCCAGTGTCCCTGGCTTCTGTTGCCGTTACGTTTGCCAGATGTTCCAAGGCTGAGGCCATGTAGATCAGTTCGTTGGATGCCTTTCCTGTTCCGTACAAGGGAAAGGCCATCATAAGGAATTGTTCCATTTTAGAATTTGTTCTTTTTGCTCGCGAGGGGGAGTGCTTAAGGGTGGGTCGATGATGCATTTGGGGTACGACATATCCCAAAAGCAGGATCCTGTCCAATCAATGGGGATCCACGGATATACTTTAGTGCTGCATATGAAATAGGTTCCATTGTAGGCTGTAAAATCATCAGCTGATGTCATCCAGGGGATTGTATTGGTAGGTTGCACCTACTTTGCCCCATTAACTTTCCTTTCCGATTTATTAAAACATATGGAACCTTGAACATTATACGAGTGGACAGTGAGGGAGGGTGGAGTTAAGGCATGATTATGGGTAGGTTCATACGAAGCTGAAAATTTAGTCATGTCATAGCCAGCAGATCTCCATATTTTCATATTCCCCCTATCTCCCCGATCCCTGTTTGATTTTGTTGTAAAATCCATTCAGCTGTCTCTGCGATATGAAAGGGAAGAGATTGGAGAGGTATTCCTTCCCTCGAATGGACGGGGATGTGGGTACAAACCCAACACTTGCTAATATTCAATTTTTTCGGCATAAAGATATGACAGATGTAAATAGGTATTGGAAGGCAGGTCTCGTTTAGTTCGATTTTTACTACCGAGTGGCCATTAAGGCTAAATAGTCCAGAAAGTCCAAAAATTATACTGAAGATCTCCATCCTGTGTTCTCGTCTGGGTTGGAGACTATCGTCTTGCAATCGGACAGATGTATCTAACTGGAACATCCTTCAAGCTTGACCGAAGTTGGTGTTGTCAGTAATACGAGGAAGGGTCCGCTCCAGCATTGTCCTAGTTTCTTTCTGTCCCAGTTTTTCATCAACACGTGGTCTCCGGTTTGATCACTGGATATCGAGGGATGGCTGTCCCTGCCATTACTGGGAGATGTGCCTGTTTTACCTGTGAGTGGAGAAACTTCAAAGAAAGTGTTAATTGCTTCAAATAGTTCTGCATTTGTTCCCCCATCACATGGAGGTCTACTCCCTCCAGGGGTTTTTCATGGGCATCCCAGGGAGTCCTCATTGGCCGACCATAGGCTATCTCTGCAGCTGACAGTCCGGTCCGCGAATGGGGAGTCACTCACATGTGAAACAGTGCCAAGGGTAATACTTTTAGCCAATTTAACACAGTTTCTTCAGTTAATTTAGATAATTTTTCTTTTAAAGTCCTGTTGGCTCTTTCCACAATTCCTGCTGCCTGCGGGTGATACGCGCAGTGCAGTTGCTGTTTAATTACGAGTGCTTTGCACAATTCAGTATTGATCCGAGCTACAAAATGTGGTCCATTGTCTGAGCTCACCATTTTGGGTACCCCAAAACGAGGAATGGCTTCCGTTAACAACAACTTCACTACTGTATGTGCCATACAATTAGTTGTGGGGAAGGCTTCAATCCATTTACTAAACACATTGATTATTACTAAACAATATTTATAACACTGTGCTTTTGGCAATTCGATAAAATCAAGCTGTATACAAGCAAAAGGACCATCTGGCAAGGGGGTGGTTCCCGGAGGGCATTTAATACCTTTACCCTTATTATGTTTCATGCAAATGACGTATCGATCCAGCCGCGTTTGCGCTGCTGTATTCAAATCTGGGGGCCACCAAGTTTTTAGGAGTAGCTGTACCACTCCCTCCTTGCCAAGATGGGTACAAGAATGCAAATAATCAACAAGTACCGGCAATAAAGAATTCGGAATACAAACTTGACCAACTGGAGTCAGTCAGAGGTCTCGTGTCAAGGAGTGCGAACACCTCATTGACTTCCATAGTGTTCGCTCAGAATCAGAGGCTCCCTCTGTAAATTTTGAACTTCAGCTATCTCTGGCATGCCCTTCGTCCGTAATGCAGGTACCTGGTTTAGAGCCTGATTAGCCCCACTGGGAACAATTAAAGAGGTTGATGAAGCTGCAGCTTTAGCAGCTGAATCAGCACGGGCATTTCCTAATTGAACAGGAGTGTCACCCTTCGTGCGCGCAACGCATTTAATAACTGCCAATTGACGGGGAAGCTGAATAGCATCGAGGAGATTTTTAACCCAAAGAGCATTTTGAATGGGAGTTCCCACAGAGGTGAGAAAACCTCGCTGTTGCCAGAGGCGGCCGAAATAATGGGTCACGCCAAAGGCATACCTAGAATCAGTGTAAACATTAGTACTTTTGTCTGTGGCCAAAATACATGCTCGAGTAAGGGCGAATAGCTCGGCTTTTTGTGCAGAGACAGGGGTCTGGAAGGCTGCTGCTTCCGGCACGTCAGTGTCGGTTACCACGGCATATCCCGACTGTGGGATGCCAAATGGGGAAATGGAGGAACTGCCATCAACATAAAAAATTAGATCTGGATTATCAATAGGCCTGTCTGTTAAATCCGGGCGAGGTGCGGTAAGGAAGTGATTCCGAAGTAAACAATCGTGTGGTGGGTCCGCAAGGTTATCGGGGGGCTGTTCGAGGAACACAGCAGGGTTTAAGGTTGAACAATAATGAAAAGAGAGGTCGGGGTTTTGCAATAGTGAAACCTCATAGCGGCTCAAGCGCTCTTGAGTCAGATGTTGGGTTTGCTGAGACGTTAGGAGAGCCACGATAGAGTGTGAAGTATGCACTTGTACTGGCTGGTGAAGGGTCAGATTAGAGGCTGCCTGGGCTAACAAATGGACAGCAGTAAGAATTTGGGTGCAGGGAGATAGACCGCAAGCTATAGGATCTAATTTGGTAGAATAGTAGGCGACCGGACGACGCCGGTCACCGTGTTCTTGTGTAAGAACACCAGTGGCGCATTTATTTAGAACATTAACGTACAGCTGAAAAGGTCTGTCATACATAGGTCGTGTGCTGGGGCGGTAGCCAGGGCATTTTTCAGAGTAATAAAAGATTGCTTTGCTGAATCAGGTAGTTCAAACTTAAGAGGAGCATTTTGAGAGGAGTACGGAGTTAATTCTTTAGTATGTACAGTAACATTCGGAATCCATTGTCTGCAAAAGTTCACTAATCCTAAAAAGGCTCGCACCTGCTTGGGCGATGTAGGAAATGGGGTCTGCAGTATAAGAGTACTGCGTTCCTGAGTAAGGGAGAGATCAGTAGCACTTATTAGGACACCCAAAAATTTGACCTGTCGTTGACCTTTATGAACTTTAGCGGGCGGGATCACATATCCCTATGAATGGAGACGGATGAGCAGCTAAAAGGTGTCACGCTGGTTAGCGATGAAATCAGGGCTGGCAAGGAGTAAGTCATCAACGTATTGAATGATGGTGGAGCCACCAGGAGGTGCTAATGTCGCTAACTGGGAGTGTAATGCCTGTGAGAAAAGGGTTGGACTTCCATTAAGGAAAGGATCAGCTTGTCCTCTTAGTGCAGCTGCCAGAAATCCCAAGGACTTGGCACTGTAGCCTTCGTTGACAGAAAGGGTCACGTGGGGTGACATAAGTCTCGACTGACGCCACAAGGCTGTGGGGTAAATCGACAAGAAAGGCAGACCCTTTTTGTGTCTTGGTAAATGCTCTCCAAATCGGGCGAGGTTACTGTATGATCGTAGCAAAGAGTGACATGTGGATTGGGAATATCTAAGGGAGGTGAAAAGTGTGAGGGATCACAATCAATCGACCACCACTGTGGAGTAGTGAATAGGGGAAAGTTTCGAAGCTGGGCCTGCGGGATAGGTGATATGGTAATGCCGTTATCAAGGCTTGGGTCACTATATTCTCTCATCTGGACTCTATCGGGTGTTTTAATAGCTGTGCCCAAGGGTCATTAATCTTTTGTAAGACTTCCTGCAGTTTTTAGATTTTTATTTTTTTTAAACAGTGGTACTCAGGGTTAACGTTAGCTGCCAGCATAGAACAGAGAGCAATCAGGCGCAGGCTCAGAAGTTATTAAATTCTGCAGCTGGTGACCTCGTATTTGAGACAGTTCTATAAACATTCCATTATCAATGCACTTGTATTACCGCTCTGAATTTGCAGTGTCTGCCTAATATGTCTGCCCTGGGCAGCAGGGTAGCATGGTGGTTAGCATAAATGCTTCACAGCTCCAGGGTCCCAGGTTCGATTCCCGGCTGGGTCACTGTCTGTGTGGAGTCTGCACGTCCTCCCCCTGTGTGCGTGGGTTTCCTCCGGGTGCTCCGGTTTCCTCCCACAGTCCAAAGATGTGTGGGTTAGGTGGATTGGCCATGCTAAATTGCCCGTAGTGTCCTAATAAAAAGTAAGGTTAAGGGGGGGGTTGTTGGGTTACGGGTATAGGGTGGATACGTGGGTTTGAGTAGGGTGATCATGGCTCGGCACAACATTTAGGGCCAAAGGGCCTGTTCTGTGCTGTACTGTTCTATGTTCTATGTAATATGGTCAGGTGTCGTTAGTTGAGGTACATCCTTCCTGGGAGAGGGCTATGAGTAGTCAATTTTCAATGTTTGCTATTTAACCAGGTTTTTTTTGAAAGAGACATTACTGGATGTTTATTATTTTTTAAATTTCAAATGAACTGAACCACCGCCGAGTCTATCTGGACGGCCTGAAATGATCTGAAGTTATTTTAGACAAGAATCCATTGTTAAATTCCTCACCTTAATCTTGTATTGACTTTGCTCCCCTTTTTTCATTTTGGGAGATTTGTTATCCTCAGATATTCCTGAACAAAAACTAATGGAGTGTTTTAGCCCCTTTCTAACCAAGGTGGATAGCCTAACTTGGTCCTTTTCCCATATGCGCATTCCGTTTTCAAGACCTGTCAATTCTATGCCCAATTTTAATTCTTTATCCTGCCAGCTGGCTAACAAGGAGGCATCCTTCAATTTTGGACAATATTCCCTCCATAGAGCAACTAACGTTTTAGCAGTTGACCCCCTATTATTTTCCCAAATCACTTGTTGAGCTTCTATGACTGTTGATAGGTCTTTAGTTCCCCCCAGTATTGTTCACACAGCGTTTGCAGTACGCTGCCATTTTCAAAAGTTGAATCTAAAGTTTTACCCATTGCACCCTTTGTCTGATGCCAGATGGTCCTTCCGATTACAATTTTAACAATTGATTAAGGAAATTACGTGTGTGATGTTTTATGTCAGGGTCCGCACGGTTTTTGCCCTGTTTATGTGTTGTTAAGCAGAGTTATCCGCATCTGCAGGAGATTATAATTTAAATCACGGAGTAATCGCGCTCCGTGCAAACCAATTAACAGCTCGAAGGTGACACTCTTAATGCAGCGTAAAGGTTCTATGTCACCCGCCTTACAAATCTTCTCAATTCAGCCTTTGCTTGATGTGCCATGGCAGAGTTGTTCATAATTTCTGATTCATCAACATTGCTGCTGGCGATAAACCACAACTTAATGGAGATGTTTGATAATTTAGCAGTGCTAAATATGGATCATTTTTACTGTCCGTAACCTCCTTTAGTAATTGCTCGACTATCTGAACCCCTTTTTCTGCTTTGCCATTTGATTGCGGGTATAATGGACTTGACGTTACATGCTTAAAATCATATTGCCGTGCAAATTCCTGCCATTCTTTACTGTTAAAGCATGTTCCATTATCACTGATTACTACCTCAGGTATTCCATGTCGTGCAAACATTGCTTTTGTGTGCATGATTACACAATTTACTGATGAGTGAGGTCCCCGAACAGGCATCGGAATGTGGCGACTAGGGGGCTTTTCACAGTAACTTCATTGAAGCCTACTTGTGACAATAAGTGATTTTCATTTTCAATTGTGCTATCGCTGGATAATTTGAGTAATAATCTACCACTATAACCTTTATCATTAATCTACCTTTATCATTAAGGTAGAATAAGTCTATCCTAACCTTTTGCCAAGGATCTGATACAATTTCACCTATTTATTTTCATCGGTTCCTTTGCTTGTCGATATTGATATCGTTGACAAGTGGTGCACTTTTCCACCATGTTCTGTATGTCTTTGTTTATTCTCGACCAATATACAGTATCTCTCGCTCTTCGCTTGCATCTCTCGATTCCAAGATGACCCTCTTGAATCTTTTGTAGCAATTTCTTGCGCAGAGACTGGAATTACGATTCTCTCTTGCCTCAGTAACAAACCATTTGCTACACTTAGCTCTGACTGTATATGAAGATATTTAGAACATGAAGCTATCGGCTATCCATTTTTGAGATTGTGTGTCACCATTTGCAATACTTCACTTTTCTCTGTTTCTTCAACAACTAGTTTTGACTTTGCATCAGACACTGTTAGTGTTTCCGTAATCATATCTACATGAACCTGCACAACATCTCCAATGGAATTGTCATCTTGTGCTGTTGTAGCTCTAGACAACGCATCTGCTACCACAAAATGCTTGCCAGCCGTAAAGATTAATTCAAAGTCTCTGAAGTTTCATCATCAGATGTTGAATACGAGGAGATTTTTCATTAAGATTCTTCTTGATTATTGCAACCAACTATGTATGATCTGTCTCGACAATGAATGTAGGTAGACTATATATGTAGCAATGGAATTTTTCCAAACCATTCACTAGCCCTAAACATTGTTTTTCTATTTGTGCATAATGACATTCGGATTCTGTAATAGATCTTGAAGCATATGCGACTGGTTTCCAATCACTACCATTTTCTCGTTGCAGCAACAGTGCACCTAGACCATCCTTCGATGCATCAGTTGAAATCTTGTTTTTTTTGTTGGATCGAAAAATGTTAATACTGGTGTGGTCGTTAGAGTTTATCTATTCTTGTTTATGCTGCTCAGTCCAAGTGAAGTTGTTCACTTTCTTCAGGATATCTCTAAGACATGCTGGGCTGGATTCTCCGTCTCTGAGGCTAAGTGCCGACCCCAACGGAGAATCCGCGGTGGGACAATCGGCATGAAACCCTCACCAATTCTGGTACCGCGGGACTAGCACCGGTGCCATGTGGAACACCCGCAGAACGTTTGGAAAATGGCCAGAGAATCGTCGGGTCCCAGGCTGTGCATGTGCAGGACTGACAAGCTGCAACTGAGCACGCCTGCACTCGCACCGAAAAACATAGTGTCGGCCGTGCTGGACCACTTACCTGCCCACCCCAATCCCACCTCCTAGCCCCCCCCCCCCCCCCCCCCCCCCCCCCCCCCCCCCCCCCCCCCCCCGGCCACAGTTGGTCGGATTTCGCAACTACCAACTGTCCTGGCTTGAGACAATTCACACCTCTTTAACCTAGGGTTACCCCTATCTCTGGATCTGTAAAGACACAATTATCTGCAAATGCTCGCATTCTAAGCATTGTCTGGCATCTTTGAATTTGTCTATATATATGTTTTTGGAACATACCTCTTCATTCACCTGAGGAAGGAGGAGTGCTCCGAAAGCTAGTGTTTGAAACCAACATGTTGGACTTTAACCTGGTGTTGTAAGACTTCTTACTGTTCTCACCCCAGTCCAATGCCGGCATATCCACATCCTCTCTTTTAGGCATTGGATAGTGTTCCCTTTTTCATATTTGCATTTGAATCTTTAGGATTCATGCATATTCGAAGATCATTGTTTCTTCTTTGTTTACACATACAATCGAATTGACCCAATCTGTCAGCCCTCCACTTTTTTTTATAATGGCAAAATGTGTCATCCTATCTAGCGCAGCTTCTAGACGGTCATGTACTTGTGCCGGAACTCTTCCCAGAGTATGTATCACCATTTGAGCATAATTTTCTTTTTAGCGTACCCAATTCATTTTTTCCAATTAAGGGGCAATTTAGCGTGGCCAATCCACTGACCCTACACATCTTTGGGTTGTGGGGGTGAAACCCACACAAATGCGGGGAGAATGTGCAAACTCCACACGAACAGTGACCCACAGCCAGGAACGAACCTGTGACCTCGGCGGCGTGAAGCAGCAGTGCTAACCACTGCACCACCGGGCTGTCCTCTGAGCAAGCTTTTTAAATTGAATCTTCTAAGTCAAAGGTAAAACATCAAAATCCCGGAATGTTTCTGGAAAAGCCCGCACAATGGACACCGCTGATGTGTGTGTGCTCTGTGCAGTCACTGCTGTACACTCTTCTCATCAGCTCCAGTGCTTCACACGCTTTATCGCCTAACAACGATTCACAACCTTCAGCAACTATCGAGAATTTTAATTTGTGCACATTAATTTTAAACTTGTATGTCCAATTCACACATTCACAATATGTCAATTTTCTGACCATTAAAGTCCTTCAACAACTGGTTTATTCAATATTCTCGGTTTTAATTGCATAATCTTCATATCACTTATGCTTATGAGGTTTGCTGTTGCTCCTGTATCTAACTTGACACTGATAAGCGATCAATTCATGAACAAAGATTCTGTCCATTTGTCTTTGTTACTATTCCAGTATCACTTTTTGTACTTTTGGCCAACATTTTTTTCCTTTTGGCTGTGGTGGCTCTGTCTTATTCCAAGACTACAAAAAATGTGCCTTCCAAATTAATGGCATCAATTGTACTAATGGACTTCCCTGCATTAACGTTTTTGCTTGTGATTGTTTTTCAAAATGATTTTTTCCTTTGCACTTTGTGCAAATTTTGCCATAAGCTGGACATTACCTCAGTAGGTGCTGTTTCCACAGCTTTTGCATGTAATGGCTGCTTCGAGCATTTAAAATGGCTGCCACTGCTGAGACCATGTTTTAGTTTTGAGTGCATCACAACATAGAATTTAGAGTGCAGAAGGAGGCCATTTGGCCCATCAAGTCTGCACCAGCTCTTGGAAAGAGCACCCGACGTAAGCCCACCCTTTTCCCACAACCCAGCAACCCTACCTAACCTAAGGGCAATTTTTGCATGGCCAATCCACCTAATCTGCACATCTTTTGGACTGTGGGAGGAAACCGGAGCACCTGGAAGAAACCCACGCAGATACAAGGAGAACATGCAGACTCTGCAGAGACAGTGACCCAAGCAGAGAATCAATCCTGGGACTCTGGAGCTGTTGAGCAAATGTGCTAACCACTGTGCTACCGTGCCGCCCCAATTATGACGTCGGCATCTCTACCAATTTTCACACCAAAACATGGTGCATTGAATGTGCGGATATGTTGTGCAACTAATTCACTAGTGTGGCAAATCGTGTCTTCTCATTCTCCTGTAAGAAACGTTCACGCACCTGATCATCATTTACTCCAAAGACAATTTGATCCCAAATCATTGAGGCTTTTAAAGTCGTGAGTTACATGTTTATGCTTTTAACCTGAAGTCGGTAAGAAAGCTATCAAAGGACTTGCCCGTCTTCTGCATGCGCGTTCTAAATATATATCATTCAAAGTTTCATTCTTTTTTGCCATGCAAAGCTCATAAATTTTTTTAATGATGGCATCAAAGCTTTTACTATCGTCTCTTGTTCATATCGAAGGTGTTGTAAATCTCAATCGCCAGCGGGCCTGCTACCGTTAGCAACAACACTATCTTTCGTCTGGCTGTTCCTGCAATGCTAGAGCTGCTACATACAGCGTAAACTGTTGTTGAAATGTTCGCCAATTGCCGTCAACATTACCGGTTACTTTCAGCTGTTCTGGAGTTTTTAAACTATCCATCTTCTTCTTGCACTGGTGTTGCATTTTCAGAGATTTCCCCCCAGTGAGATTGCTATTACCTTTGGTGTTCCTCGGTAGCACCGTTTCACCAAATCTGAAGACTGTGTCCTTCAAATCTGCACACTTCTGATCTATTAGGTTTTGACCACTCCTGGTACCATGTTATGTCCTATGAGTCGGCGTACTACAGAATATCTAGTTCAAGACTAGTTAATTTTATTGTAATATAATAAACTGTGGGTAGGACACTAATACTATAAAACTGGAATGCAGACTCGACTGATCACGATGGTTCCCCTCAAGATACCCCCCGGGCTACAGTGTCATGTGCTACTACTTACCTAACACCTACTGGTCGGAGGCTATACATATTTACACATACACTTGTTAATGCATATCACTACACCTCTGATTCTGACATTCCAGGAAGAAGACAAAGCAAAGTATTGAAGGACTGATATCCCTTAAAAGCTACTACTGGGGTGATATTTTGGAGGATGAATTTACTCAGGATAATTTAGTACTTCTCGCAAAGTGCCAGAAGGTAAATGAATCCCAGGGGGAGCTAGTGCTGAGGGTGATGTACATGTGTTTAGGTATATGTTCTATCCCCCAAATTCCACTGTAAGCCGTCAAAGGATCCATCAAATGACTGGTTGGACCAGTGAGAACTCACTGCTTGGTTACACCATTCACATTCAGTCCGTATTTCAGTCACAATCAACATCAATTTGCATTGATATAGTGCCTTTAACAAAGTAAAATATCCCAAGCGACAGGCAATGCTTTCAAACAAAATCTGACACCAAGTCACCGAGAGACATTAGGACATATGACCACGGGGCAGCACGGTGGCGCAGTGGTTAGCCCTGCTGCCTCTTGGCACCGAGGTCCCAGGTTCGAATCCTGGCCCTGGGTCACTATCCGTGTGGAGTTTGCACATTCTCCCCGTGTACACGTGGGTTTCACCCCCACAACCCAAAGATGTGCAGGGTAGGTGGATTGGCCATGCTAAATTGCCCCTTAATTGGAAAAAATGAATTGGGTACTCTAAATTTAAAAGGACACATGACCACTAGCTTTGCCAGCTAGAAGTTTTGAGGAACTTCGGAGGAACGGCAAGAGGTTTAGGGAGGGCATTCCAGAGTTAAGGACTCAGCTGCCAATGGTGCTGCAATTAAAAATAGGAATGTGACAGATGTCAGAATTTGAGCATAGGATCTTGGACGATCGGAGGGCTGGAGGTGGATTTGATCCTTGGAGACGATTTGAACAGGAGGAGGAGAATTTTCAAATGGAGCGCTTCCCAGATCAGGAGCCAATGTAGAGCGGTGAGCTTTGATATGATGGCCAAATGGGATTTGGAACCAATTAGGATAAGGGCAACAAAACTAAGGAAGGATGCAATGTGGGAGGCTAGCCAGGAAAGTATTGGAATGGTGAGAAAAGGATGGCGAAGGGTTTTAGCAGACGAGCTGAAGGACTGGGGTATGTGGTCTTGATAAAGAAACCTATACGGAGTCAAAAACTCAAGTTCTATTCCGCAGTGATTAAGTGTCTCAACTGGTTCTTGAATTCCACTGAACTAAAGAGCACCAATTGCAATATCCAGGTACAGTTACTTTGTTGGTATGGTAATGGGTGAGCAACCTGAAGGGCGAGTTTGAATTCTATGAAAGGTTACGAAGCAGTAGATCTTCTTTCTTGTGAAAGGCAGCTGTTTCTACGCCTGCTGAGTATTTCCAGCATTTTCAGTTTTTATTTCTGATCTCCAATACATTTACATTCTAGTAAACTTTGTAAATTTGAGCGTGGACTGGTACCCGAAGGAAAGATATTTTATCTTGAAAGATGTTTTATGCAAAAAACCTAATATTCTTCAGGAGTGATGGACCATTCTTACTTGGTCAGCTCCAAACTGCCTGGTTGACTCTTAATAGCCATAAGGCAACGAATAAGATTGCCTGGTTGACTCTTAATATCCATAAGGCAACAAGTAAATAAGCCTCCAATTCCCAAAGGTTGGATGGCCTCTGGAGAAGGGTACTTCTCAATGGCGGTGAAGTTGGGAATTTTAATGCAGATGGTTCAGTTCTGAGATGTATCATAGTAAAACCAATCCAAGCAAATTTGCCACTTATTTACACTGATGTAAAACAGGTCACCTCCAGAGCTAGGACAATCCTGAGCACATGTAGCAAGTGTATGACTGATTCTTGCTAACTGGCACATCACATTTCAACCAGAGCCCAGTCATGGGAGATATTTTTTAAAAATCACAATATTTGTGGAGGTCACTGTAAACATGCTTTAAACATTCAGTCACTTATCTTTTTATTATTTAAGACTCAACGCCTTTAAATGTGTTCTTTTCTTATACACAGAATACAATTAATTCACAAAACTTTATTCTTGCAGGCACAGAAAATGTACAGCTGTGTCCCGCCCATTAGAAGGGGAAAAAGATCAGAATTTGGTGCCAGCAATTAAACCAACCAACAATTTCCCAACAACAGAACCAAATCCTGGGCTGGCAGACATCCTAACCCTTGTCTGAGCAGCTACCAGCACACCCAGTCAAGGCTTTTGATTTCCAGGTGATCTAAATAGAGCAATGGATTCCAAGCACACCTCCTCAGCTCCTGTAGTGTTGGGGCGGGGGGGGGGGGGGTCTCAAAAAAGTCCTGAAGGGATTTTCATCTTTAAAACAGATAGAGTTACTGTACTTTTCACTCCTGTGATCGCTTTCCTCAGAATTGCATTGAGAAAAAAGACCAGGTCAAAAGGTCCATCCGCTATCCTGATATGCATGATACAATGACCGAGAGTTGTTGATCAATCATTAAATCTATCACATTTCTTTTAAAATTAGTGTAATTCTTCAATTTCTCCAATGAGAAGAGAACAGACTTTTCCTCAGGAGGGATTCTTTCTTTTCTCTTCCCACTGCAGTCTCAAGATAAAAGGAGTTCAAACACACTGAGGCATAGTTTCAAGGGAAGTGCTGTGCTCACTCCATCTACTTGATGGTCCCAGAGCTGGTTGCTACAGCTGCTCCCTGTGCAGAGGGGCATGGCACACATTGGATTGACTTCATCAGACACCCAGCCACCTCCAATACCTCAATCCACCCGAGGCTACTTCTCACCTTGTGCGTCAGCAGCTGCTATTCAACCAAGAATTGCTGCATACCTGAGCCTGATTACCATCATGCATGCATACGAACGCATGTACAGATGTGCACTTTCCAATGGGGTGTTCCTGGGCAGTAGTGACTGTTGGGAACCCAAGTTGAGAAGAGGGTTTTCCCAGCTGTAACTGGTGAACTCCACACAGAATGAGGGAGCAACCTTGCTGCTCTTCTCTCACCAACTGATTGAACCATTGAGGGCCAGTGTCAATAGGATAATAATATGTTTTCATCAACCTAGGATCAGGTATCTCGCACGAGGAATAATCTAATTTACAAAAAATTGTACTTAAGTGTCCAATGGATTGCATCCTATTACAGTCGAACTGAAAACCTCTCATGTTCTATGCTTCCAGGTGAAACTGCGGACTGCGGTCTCTGGGTTAAACTCTCCAGTGCCAGTGGGGGTTAAACCTCACAGATTTCCAAGTTCCACTAACTATGCTTTACTATACTTTAGTATCTGACACAATGGCCAGAATTCTCCAGACTTTGCCATTTATTTGTGCTGCCGGCAGCAGCCCCCCCCCCCCCCCCCCCCCGGTGGGTTTCCTGGCAGTGTAGGATGGTTACAATGGGAAATCCCATTGACCCACTGACAAGCGGCAGGAAGATAGAACCGAACCACCAGAGAATGACATGCGGCCGGGAAAGATGCGGCTGCGGGACCGGAGAATCCGCCCAATGCTTTTCAGTGATGTGACACTGCACTAAACACTGGGGAAATCCTTCTACCTCAGAACAAACTAGATGGCAAAGGATCAAACAGAAATTAGTCATTACCCTTTCCTAGGAAGATCAGTGCAGAGGAAAATGATAGAAACACTGGGTTTTTGAACCCCCATTTCTCCTCTCCTGAAATGGCTGAATCTGGGGGTAGATCCACCAGGCAACTTCCAACACTTTACCCCAGTTGGGCCAATTATCATTTGAGAGCTCAGGGACAAGATTGGGTGAACACAGGTTTCACCAAAGCCAATCTGCACAACTGGTGACAGGGATTAATGGAGGAGATCCCCCTTCTTGTCCCGAGTGCCGAGACCTGTGCCACTCTATCTACTTGGTGGTCCCAGAGCTGGTTGCTGTAGCAGCTCCCTGTGTAGAGGGACATGGGCCCGCATTGAATTGACACCCAGCCACTTCCAGTACCTAACTCCACCTTTAAACAATAATCTATTATTGTCACAAGTAGGCTTACATTAACACTGCAATGAGCGGGCAGCACGGTGGCACAGTGGATAGCATTGCTGCCTACGGCGCTGAGGACCCGGGTTCAAATCCCGGCCCTGGGTCACTGTCAGTATGGAGTTTGCACATTCTCCCCGTGTCTGCGTGGGTTTCACCTCCACAACCCAAAGATGTGCAGGTTAGGTGAATTGGCCATGCTAAATTGCCCCTTAATTGGAAAAAATAATTGGGTACTCTAACTTTTTGGGGAAAAAAAACACTGCAATGAGGTTACTTTGAAAATCCTCTAGTTGCTGCGCTCCTGCGACTGTTCAGGTACACTGAGGGAGAATTCAGGATGTACAATTCACCTAACAGCACGTCTTTCGGGACTTGTGGAAGGAAACCGGAGCAGCCGGAAGAAATCCACGCAGACACGGAGAATGTGCAGACTCCGCACAGACAGTGAACCAAGCGGGGAATCGAACCTGGGACCCTGGCGCTGTGAAGCAACAGTGTTACCTACTGTGCTAACGTGCTGCTTGAGGCCATTTCCAGGGGGCTTATAGTGTATGCACATTTTGTACTAAAAATTGGCTGGTGCATTTATTAATTGAGTCATATGAGCTCAGCTACAGCATTAATGCAATAAAATCCTTTATATACTCAGCTCAGTAAGCATTACACCAAGGTGTCATCAACCTTGGTCAAAAACTGTAGGGATACATTTCAGACTCACATGTGGCCACTGTCACTGATTACACTTCAGAAATCTCACCATTACAGTCCTGAATGCGAGCTCAGTCACCCACCCCACACAAAATAGGCAGTGAATAAAAGCCCTTGGAGCAGTGGGTCGGTTGAGTGAAGGGTGAGTGCTGGGAGCAACACAGGATGAAGAAACAGGCTGGCAGACAAATAATTTTCTAACCCCATTTCAAACAATGCACTCAAAATCACACACAGAAGGAAGGAGGTTGGGCGGAGAGGCAAACCCAAGTTGTTCAACAAGGGAGACTCAGAAAAAAACAGCAAATAAAATGGGAGCGAGACAAAATGCTCACTTGGAAGAAGAAATCAGTGCTACTGTGCAAGTTTCTTCTGGATTTATTGCCTTGGAATGTGTACGCGCTTCAATGAAGGGGCATATGGCAGCACAACGATGAG